>NC_133778.1:72259173-72543930 GCF_003597395.2 Chelonoidis abingdonii
CCCACTGTGGACGCGCTAAACCGATTTTATTAGATCTGTTTTGTAATATCGGTTTAAGCTAATTCGAAATAATCGTGCAGTGTAGACGTAGCCTAGGTGTAACTGAAGGCAGGGTTTGGGCACCCACATGGCTGTATGCATTCATGCAAGCTTTGGAGGAAAACTTGCCTTTAACCTTTCTGTGTCTCAGTTTAAAATGGGTACATGACTGCCTATCTCCCAGGAGGCCTGAGATGTTTCATGACTGTTATCAAAACTACTTTGAGATCAGTAAATGAAATGTGCCATATCAATGCAAAACATTATTTCTGAATAGTTTTTTCCCCTCTCCAGTTACTTACTGCTGTGACTATGGTATTTACAGAGTCACATTTAGGAAAATCTTTCATGAAATAAAAGCTGCAGAAAAGACAGCACTGACATCCATGACTAATAGTAACTTTAAACAGCATGTTTGGTTTCGCTTCTGGTATAAATGAAAAGTTCTCTAACTTGTTCAGAACTAAAAACAAAATTCAAAACTCCAGAGAAACTGGGCTATGAAAATCTTTAATGACTTCCTCGCGTAAAACCTTACAATTATCTCTGAAGTGCTGCCAAGACTTGAACTAGAATAGATCCTTGCATAAAGAACTGCAGTTTATGAAATGTGAACAGCAGCTTTCGTGTCAGAAACTTTCTCTTCATTACATCGCTAACTTGAGTGAGTTAGCTTAGCGTAAGTGAGAGCAGCCACACGGGGGCATGAATCAAAACCCTGCATGGAAGTAACCCCAATATTTGACAGTGCTTATAATGCAAACCTAGAGATGAATTTTGCAGATAGTCCTTTTTCTTTATAAAGGGTATATCCAAGCCCTAGATTCTGAACAACCCCAAACTTCAAGGCATTAGAAATCCAGATGCAAATGTTACAGTTTGAGACAATCCCTGTTAAACATATTTTGCCACTAAGCTCTGGAATTAAGATATTGACATAGCCAGGAGTGGAGAGTTTAATTGTGGCGTTATAACCTTCAGTCTCCCACTTAAAACAATAATTGCACATGCATTTGTTAGCAATGAGCAAAATCTGGCTGACAAGTTCCTGACATAAGTACATTGTACATACATAGTATTGCCAATGCCAAATGTTTAAAATAAGCAAACAAATTAATTATAAAATCATGATTCAGTCCCCAAAATCATATTAGCTTAAAAGTAATGAGATTTAAAAAATAGCAATGTTTGGGTTCTGGCCAGCTGCCATTTACTCAGAGAAATTATATGTGTACTCTGAGAAAAAGCAGCATTTGAGGATGATATTGGAATATTTTTTTTTTAAATTGTGTTTACTTAGACTGTCCACTTTTTAGGGCAGGGACCAACTTTTTGTTCTGTATTTGTACAGCACCTAGCACAATGGGGCCCTGGTCACGAGGCATAAGGAGGAAGGATGATCGTGTGGTTAAAACATGGGCCTGAGGATTAGGCAATCCATGTTCTAGGCTTGTCTCTGCCACAGGCTTCCTGTGGGATTGTGGGCAAGTCACTTAATTGCTCTGTGCCTCAGCTTCCCTTTCTGTAAAAGAGTATCATGGTAGATACTGCACTGGGCTGTTCTGAAGCTTAGAGTGTGGTTCTCCTCCAGAAGGGCATTGTGGGCTTCTATGTTATCATCTCACATTAATTTTCATATTGAATTTTCTCAATTTAAATAAAAGAATCTTCTGGGGATCCAAATGCAAAGGCAGATTTGTTCTGGAATGGGCATTGTGATAGAGCGGGCTGCCCCTTTAAGACTAGGTGTGGACCCTGCCCATCTCTGCACTGAGTTCTGACCCTTTAAGGAGAGGCTGTATTGGAGTATAGGGCCAGAGGGGTCAGGTGACTGCAACCTTGAAAGCAAGACCTGCTGGAAAATCACAGCAGGACTATATAAGGCCCAGTCTATGAGAGGCCAGACCTGTTGTAGGACTCTCCACTAGGAAAGCTGGGGAAAGAGCTGCTTGGGATTTCTCCAGGTAGGTACCTGGGTTGGGTTGGAAGAGCCTGGGGTGATAAGAACTCTGGGAAGCAGCCTGGAAGAGTTGTGCTAATGTAGCCAGGGGGATAGCCTAAAAGAGATGGGAGCTGTAGGAAATTACCCTGTGAAGCTGGATTGTTTTAGATTGAAGGCACACAGCCCCTTCATGGTGTAGAGTTCCAGGGCTGGGGCCCCCTAGGATGCTACTGTAACGCGCTGCTGGCATCACTCAGAACTGTGAGTCAGAGTTACCTCCCTGCCTCAAGAAGAGTGCGCTTTGCTGGAGGTTAGATAGTGTGTCAGCTCCCTGCCCCACCAGCCTATCTTCCTCAAAGCTCTCCCAGCCCAAAGCTTGCCTAACAGGTGACAATCGGTGAATTCCAGCCCCTGAGCTCCTCAGAGATGCTTCTGTGTAATGCATAACCCCTAGCACTGTAGGTTCACAGAACATATTAAGTTTGCTGCTCTTTTAAAGTACATTACAGCTTAACTGGGGTAAACACAGCCTTCCCTTCACAGCACTGAGAGGGTTTATAGTAAAAATAAAACAAGTTTATTTACAAAAGAACACAGGTTATGCTAAGGGATACCCAATAGGACTGGAGATAGAAAGGGTTACATGAAAACAAAAGTAAAAATGTGCTTTGTAGTGGTTAAGACTTAACTCAACAAGCTACAGTCTTCGTTCAAGGTAGTTTTCTTACAAATTTCTTTTTCTTTCTAGAAAGGGCTGACTAGTTCTTTAGGCCCTTTTACAGAACCACAAGGTGCTGCTTTCTCTAGGTCAGGGGTTCTCAAACTAGGGGTTGGGACCCCTTGGGGGTTGTGAGGGTATTACATGGGGGGGTTGTGAGCTGTCAGTCTCCACCCCAAACCCCACTTTGCCTTCAGCATTTATAATGGTGTCTTCTGGTGGAAGCTGTTTTCTAGAACACAGCAAGTATTAATGTTTTTTGCCCTTCTTTGACTCATGCTTTTTAGGAGCATTAAATTCATCTTAAGAGTCTGTTTGATCTCTGAAGATTGAAATCTTCTTTTGATCTATTAGAAAAGATACAGTAGTGGCAGCATAAGCTTCTCTCATGCTCTCCTTCCTATGGACCTCATGTATGTTCTGCATGGACCACACACAGACATGAGTGCGGCCAAGTTACCATGTCCGTTTAGGCTGCTAAGTCTGCCACCTACATGGCTACCTATCTGCCAGTATGGTATCGAAGCCCATCAACTCGTTTTAGATACAGCTATTGGCTGGATAGTAAAATGAGGCTACCATAATGCGCTATCCTGGGCAGACTGGACCTAGCTGAGAATGTCTCTGGCAACATTTTATATGCACGTTACTGAACTGAAATGAAAATTGATCTGGTGAAATGTGAACCAGTAGTGTGAAGGAGAGAGAGCTTGGGAGGGGGTGTATAAAGGAGGGCTTGTGCTCCCCCCAGCCTGGGTGCCTGTAGGTCTACAACAAATACTCTACAGTGCCCAATAATCTCCAAGGGGCAGTTATGGCAGCTGTCAATTGTGGTATTCAGGGAAGCCGTGTCCTGGACCCTTTCTTGGTGTCTTAAAATCCCACTTACCCTGTAGAAAGGGTGTGCCTTGTTCTCAGTGTCATTCAATGGAATTTATCCTGTAGGACCAGCAACTTGCTTTGGGGACCTGATCCAAAGACTCAATTGACTTTGGATCAGACCTCAGGGAAGGGGCTTTAAGGTCCCAGGAACATGCTGTCAACATAAATGACTTATTTTTGAGTGTGGGAAAACAAAAAATGGGAGAGGGTAAACTCTTCCTTGACTTCAGTGGGGTTGTGTGGACAGAGGAGTATCCCTACAGAGCAGGATTGGGATCTTGCAGTCTGAGGAACCAAAAAGGAGAAGAGGTACAGCCTTCCAGAAAAGAGGTAGATATTAGAATATCAGTATTGAAAGGGATCACAGGAGATCATCTTTCTGCTCAAAGCAAGACCCATGCTCAGGCAGATTTTTGCCTATTTCCTAAATGGCTGCCTCAAGGATTGAACTCACAACCCTAGATTTAGCAGGCTAACATGCACCCCACTGAGCTATCCCTTCTCCCCATGGTCATTCCTAAATTAGCTCACTCATGCTTAGCCCTCCTGGTCTCTGGAAGTATTCATTTTGCTACCAGGGACTTCCTTAGGGTTGCACATGACACTTTATACATCACTGCTGAATTTGGCCTACTGTCCAGGTAGCTGCTTAATTGAAAGTTTGAGACAGTCTCCCCACCCATTGCTTCTGTATCTACTGCTGTATTAACTTCTGATCATTCTGAAATGAAATATGCTCTGCAGATGCCAAACTGTATGGGGCTCGTTAATAGCGCTGCTGATAGCCTGCACTCTTGACATAGTGGATAATGAAAAATCGCCAAGGACGGGCATGTGAAAAAACAGGTGGGTACCGGAGTTTGGTGCCAGAATGATGTGTAGACTCCATTGTTTTCTTGAGACAAATGTTTTTATTGAATCAGTTGTTCTGGGTTTGAAGGGACAATGTATGCGGAGTTACATCAGACCTGTAATGTGGTTGTGAACAACGCAACCTGATGTGGAACATTCCCTGGTACTACTGTGAATTAACATTCCCACACACTTGTTCAATGGGGCTCTCAAGTGCTGAGGGAGGTGGGTCTGAGCTCAAGTGAGGCATCCAAGGATGCCTCTGATGCAGCCTTAACCTCTGACTCAGTTTCCCCACTCATGAAAGGGGAGTTACCTACAAGGTGCTTCAAGGATTAATTGAAGTGCTAAATATTATGGTACCTGTACTAGTACTGGTATATCAAACTCTTGCTGCTGATCTCTGCCTGGCTATTCTCCCCCCCCTGCAGTTCCCCACGCAACTCACTTCCCCCTCTGTCTAACCTGTTTATCATGCTCCCATCACTATCATGTCTGAACTAGCTCCTGATGCAAGGAAGAAGAGAAGATCAGGTAGTCCTACAGGATGAGGGGAAGAGTCAATGGAGACAACACCAAATATGAGCCCCAGGAGGATACGGGGCAGGTTGTGGAGGATTGCAAAGGTGAATAGGAATTGAGAGGACTTGCAGCCAGTGGGAGCAGGGGATAGACCGGAGAATCACACTGTCGGCAGGAAAAGGCAGGTCTACGTGATTGGGGACTCCTTACTGAGAGGAATAGACAGGCCTGTAATTAGAGCTGATCCAGAGAACAGAAGGGTGTGCTGTCTGCCAGGTGCTAAGATACGGGATGTGGACCTGAGGCTGAAAAGAATCCTAACAGGAGTGGGAAAGAATCCGTTGATTGTCCTTCAGGTGGGAATGAATGATACAGCTAGATTCTTGCTGGAACGTATCAAGGGAGACTATGCCAGATTGGGGAAGATGCTTAAGGAAATTGAGGCTCAAGTGATCTTCAGTGGGATTCTGCCTGTTCCTAGAGAACGGCAACAAAGGTGTGACAAGATCATGGCGATCAACAGATGGCTCAGGAAGTAGTGCTATAAGGAGGGCTTTGGGATGTACGGCCACTGGGAAGCATTCATGGACAGAGGACTGTTCTCTCAGGATGGACTTCACCTGAGTAAGGAGGGAAATAGATTTCTAGGATGGAGGCTGGCACAACTGATTGAGAGCTTTAAACTAGGAATCTGGGGGAGATGGATGGGAGATGTCCAGGTAATCTCCACGCCGGAATTTAACATTGAGAGGGAAGAAAACAAGGTAAGAAAGGATACAGCTGTGGGCAGAAGAATGGACATAAGGAGGAAGGGAGTGTAGATACCAGTCTAATAGGCGATATTGATGGTAGAATGTCTGTGCCTAACCGGTGAAAGATGTCAGTGAAGCAAACGGCAAAAATTAAGATGTCTGTACACTAATGCAAGGAGCCTAGGTAACAAAATGGAGGAACTAGAGCTACTGGTTCAGGAAGTGAAAGTGGATGTTATAGGGATAACAAACATGGTGACCTTGACTACAGGTATTGAAGGCTATGTGCTGTTTAGGAAGACAGAAATAAGGCAAAGGTGGTGGTGGAGTAGCATTGTATATCAATGATGAGGTTAACTTTAAAGAAATAAGAAGTGATGGAATGGATAAGACAGAGTCTATCTGGGCAAAAATCACATTGGGAAAGAAAGCTACTAGAGCCTCCCCTGAGATAGTGCTTGAGGTGTACTACAGACGCGCGGATCTGATTTGGATATGGATAGAGACCTTGTCAGGATCTTCTTTCCCACTTTGACTTTAGCGTCCAGAAAGTGGGGACCTGTCTGTTCCCTTCTAAGCTTAATCCTAGCTTAGATCTTATCATGCTGCCACCAACCCAAATATAGTGTTTGGGTACACTCCCTGTCCCCCAAAACTTCCCTGGGGAACTCAAGACCCAAACCCCTTGGGTCTTAAAACAAACGGAAATAAACCATTCCCCTCTTCTTCCTTCCTCCAGATTTTCCCTCCCTGGGTTAAATGGGAGATCACTGTGATTCAAACCCCTTGAATCTTAAAGCAGAGAGGAAAATCACCTTCCCCCCCCTTCTCTCCCCTCCCAGACTCTCCCGAGAGAGAGAGACACCGATCCCAACTCCTTGGATCCTAACACGAAGAGAAATTAACCTTTCCCTCCCCCTTCTCCTCTTTCCCCCACCAGTTCCCTGGTGAGTTCAGACCCAGTCCCTTGGGTCTTACACAGGAATAAAAAAATCAATCAGGTTCTAAAAGAAAAGCTTTAATTTTTACTTCTTTCTTTCTTTAATTATCTCTGTAAAATTCAAAAGGAAAATGTTTACAGGGTCTTCAGCTATATAGACTAGAGGGACTCCGCCCCCAGCATAAAATACAAGTTACAGCAAGCAGAGGTAAAATCCTTCCAGCAAAATAGACATTTGCAATAAAGAAACAAACAAATGCCTACTCCGCCTTCTATCTAGTACTCACAGTATTGAATAGAAGAGACTTTTTCAGGAAGATTGGAGAGCCTGTATACATGTCTGGTCCCTCTCAGACCCAAGAAAACAGCACAAAATAAAGACTCTCCTCCACAGATTTGAAAATATCTTGTGTCCCGATTGGTTCTTTGGTCAGGTGTCAGCCAGGTTCACTGAGCTTGTTAACCCTTTACAGGTAAAAGAGACATTAACCCTTAACTATCTGTTTGTGACAGACCTCTTTAATGTTTTGATGAACTAAACACTAATGGGAATTGTGTGATCATGGGAGATTTTAACTTTCCAGATAAAACTGGAGGTCAAGTGCTAGTAACAATAATAGGGTCAGATTTTTCTGGATGTGATAGCTGATGGATTTCTTCACCAAGTAGTTGCTGAACCAACAAGAGGGGATGCCATTTTAGATTTGGTTTTGGTGAGTAGTGAGCACCCATAGAAGAAATGGTTCTAGGGACAGCCTTGGTTCGAGTGATCATGAGCTAATTCAGTTCAAACTAGATGGGAAGGAAGAACAAAAATAGATCTGGGACTAGGGTTTTTGATTTCAAAAGGCTAACTTTAAAAAATTAAGGAAATTTAGTTAGGGAAGTGGATTGGGCTGAAGAACTTGTGGATTTAAAGGCAGAGGAGGCCTGGAATTACTTCAGGTCAAAGTTGCAGAAGCCTGCAACCCAAGAAAGGGGGAAAAATCATAGGCAGGAGTTGTAGACCAAGCTGGATGAGCAAGCATCTCGGAGAGGTATTAAGAACAAGCAGAAAGCCTACAAGGATGAATGATTTTTAATGAATCGGTAACTCGGGTTGTACCGTACAACTGGAGAATTGCTAACATAGTTCCTATTTTTAAGAAAGGGGAAAAAATGGTGATCTGAGTAACTATAGACTTGTTAGTTGACATCTGTAGTATGTAAGTCTTGGAAAAATTTTGAAGAGAAAGTAGTTAAGGACATTGAGGCCAATGGTAATTGGGACAAAATACAACATGGTTTTACAAAGGTAGATCGTGCCAAACCAACCTGATCGCCTTCTTTGAGAAGGTAACAGATCTTTTAGGCAAAGGAAAACAGTGGATCTAATTTATCTTGATTTCAAAAAGGCATTTGACACGGTTCCACATGTGAATTATTAGTTAAATTGGAAAAGATGGGGATCAATATGAAAATTGAAAGGTGGATAAGGAACAGGTAAAGGGGAGATTACAATGGGTTGTACTGAAAGGTGAACTGTCAGGCTGGAAAGAGGTTACTAGTGGAGTTCCTCAGGGATCAGTTGGGACCAATCTTATTTAACCTTTTTATTACTGACCTTGGCACAAAAGTGGCAATGTGCTAATAAAGTTTGCGGATGACACAAAGCTGGAGGTATTGCTAACACAGAGAAGGACCAGAATATCATTACAGAAGATCTGGATGACCTTGTAACCTGGATAATAGTAATAGGATGAAATTTATAGTGAAAGTGCAAAGTCATGTATTTAGGAATTAATAACAAGAATTTAGTTATAAATTGGGACACATCAGTTGGAAGTAACAGAGGAGGAGAAGGACCTTGGAGTATGGTTGATCACAGGATGACTATGAGCCGCCAATGTGATATGGTCGTTAAAACTGCATTAGTTTTTTTAGGATGCATCAGGCGAGGTATTTCCATCAAAGATAAAGAGGTGTTAGTACCATTATATAAGGCACTGGTGAGACCTCATCTGGAATACTGTGTGCAGTTCTGGTGTCCATGTTTAAGAAGGATGAATTCAAACTGGAACAGGTTCAGAGACGGGCTACTAGGATGATCCGAGGAATGGAAAATCTGTCTTATGAAAGACTCAAAGAGCTTGGCTGTTTAGCCTAACCAAAAGAAGGTTGAGGGGGGATATGATTGCTCTTTATAAATATATCAGAGGGATTAATATCAGGGAGGGAGAGGAATTATTTAAGCTTTGTACCAATGTGGACACAAGAACAAATGGATATAATTGCACACTAGGAAGTTTAGACTTGAAATTAGATGAAGGTTCTAACCACTAGAGGAGTGAAGTTCTGGAACAGCCTTCCAAGGGGAGTAGTGGGGGCAAAAGACATATCTGGCTTTAAGACTAAGCTTGATAAGATTGTGGAGGGAGGTATGATGGGAATACGCCTAATTTTGGCAATTAATTTAGCAATTGATCTTTGATTATCAGCAGGTAAGTATGCCCAGTGGTCTGTGATGGGATGTTAGATGGGTTGGGATCTGAGTTACTATAGAGAATTCTTTCCTGGGTGCTGGCTTAGTCTTGCCCACATGCTCAGGGTTTAACTGATAGCCATATTTGGGGTCGGGAAGGAATTTTCTCCAGGGCAGATTGGCAAAGGTTCTGGAGGTTTTTTGCCTTCCTCTGCAGCATGTGGCACGGGTCACTTGCTGGACGATTCTCTGCAGCTTCAGGTCTTCAAACCACAATCTGAGACTTCAGTAACTCGACATAGGTTAGGGGTTTGTTACAGGAGTGGATGGGTGAGATTTGGTGGCCTGCATTGTGCAGGAGGTCAGACTAGATGATCATAATGGTCCCTTCTGACCTTAAAGTCTATGAGTCTAATTGTTTCCTTTAATTTTGTGACCTACTGGGTTATAAATTCTTATTGTCATGTGGAGTTAGTCAAAATAAATTAATTGGACTTCAACGACACTAAAACCAGAATGCACAAAATCCCATAAAGCTAAAAATCTGCTTGAGATGAATGGATCCATTTCAGCATGGCACACTAGGTAAGGCTGCTGATAAAAACTACATTGCACAGTGCAAGAATTCTGTTCTCATGCTTCCTAGATAAGAGGGCATACAAATTAAATCAGCTTGTAACTATGAAATATATATTTTATGGCACTAATCAGCTATAGGTACCCACCACAGCACACATTAGTAAATGAAATATTAACATCTGATCACAGTACTGTGCAAAATGGGTTGTGGAAGGTTGAAGTCTTTAAGGGAATTTGAATAATCTGAGACCCCCCCCTCCACGATTGGGCCAGACTCTTTCTGTCTTGTACTGTGATGCATTCAGATACCACAATGAAGGTGCTTAGATGTCCTGGCAGAGGACTGTTGTTAAAATAGAACCCACCCACCTGTTCTTAAGACTCTAATGATTTTAAGTCATTTGAACAATGGCCCTGCTTCCTTGACCAGAGTCATGCTGAGAGGCTCATCTACTTGGACTAGTTTTGGGAACTGGGAGTTCGTTTGATAGACTCAGAGACAGTTTATATGCCTGGACAATATTAGCCTTAAATGCTTTCCAGAAAAAGTCAAGGTCCTGATGGTTTAGGGGAAGGACTCCTGGAACTTTCTGTGGCTTCTAGGTGGCTAGTGGTCAACCAGGGATAACAGATGATAAACCCTTCCCTTGGGTTTTATTTCTCCTTTCTTGCTGTGTCCCTTTTCTTTTGCTCTTATCCTCCACTCCAAGTTGTAGGTCTAATTGACATCAAGCCAACTGAGTTTTGGGGCTATGGTGTCTCTTGAACTTCGACAACATAATCTAGCCACGTTGGATGTGGTACCTGCCTGCTCATCTGGTGCTGCATTGTTTGATCCTCTTGCTGTGGCGAGAGAGGGGACTTTGTCTGTTAAACTGACACCGCCTCCTGCTCCCTGACTTTCAGTCTGTCTAATTGTTTATGGACAAGGACATCCCTGTCTGCTTGAGAAGAGGGTGCCAGCATTGGCCGGTCACATCAGACTGTAGCAGAGCATCTTCTTTCCTTCTGTTTCTGTCTTTGTTTTGGGGAGGGAGATGGGATTCTAAACCAACACAATTTCAGCTTTGGAAGTTAATGGACAACTTGACTTTCAGTGTTTTAGCCATGTTGGTCCCAGGATGTTAGAGAGACAAGATGGGTGAGGTAATATCTTTTACTGAGCTTGTCTCTCTCCAACAGAAATTGGTCCAATAAAAGATGTTACTCACCTTGTTTCTCTAACATCTTTATTGCCACCTGTGTGACAGTGTCCTCAGAATCTTGCTGACACATCAGTCGTGAACTCACCAATATTGTCACTGTAACCTAGGACACAAAGCTGACTTTTGTAAGTTGAATTTACCTGGTAGCTCATGGTTAATAAAATAGAAGGTTTATATCCTGTGTAGTTTGAGACATTAGAGCCTGAGATCATGGAAAAGAAACATAAGGTACAGCACCAGCAGTGGGTTGTAAAGTACCATCAGAACTAATACTGCAATGATAACAGGGCACAGTAAAAGAACCGAGGTAGGCAGACCTAAATTAAAATCTGCTACGAGGAAGAATCCATACATCCAAAAGCCCTTGAGAGATCAGCCCACATCTTGGAGATCAATATAGTAGAAAGGAGGGTCAGGGGTCCCTGGAGCAATACAGTGTGAGAGGTGAGGCAACACTCTGGATTAGGGATTTGGGCAGATGAGGCATTAACTCTGAGGGACAGATCTTCAGCTGTAAATTGTCATGGCTCCTTGGCTTCAATGACGCTATGACAAGTCATGTCAACTGACAATCTGCCTCTCTTGGGAGTATACTAAAATCAAGTCCTTGTTCAGGTCAGCTAATCTGGCATGTAATTCCAACCAACAAAACAAGGCAGAAAATGGAATTATCCTGCAATGGAACAAGAAGTGCATGAATATACTAAACTGCCTCTACATCAAACAAAGATATTTTTTTAAAAATAATTGGAGATATGCCTATCTCCTAGAACTGGAAGGTCACTGAAAGCCCCCTGCCTTCACTAGCAGGACCAACTACTAATTTTGCCCCAGATCCCTAAGTGGCCCCCTCAAGGATTGAACTCACAACCCTGGGTTTTAGCAGGCTAATGCTCAAACCACTGGGCTATCCATCCCCTATACCATTAATATATGGTGCTGGTTATGATCTAGTGCACGGGTCCCCAACACGGTGCCCACAGGCGCCATGGTGCCTGCTGGGGCATTTAAGTGCGCCTGCGTACTGGCTGGTGGATGAGCATCCACTGAAATGCCGCCGAAATTCAGCAGCATTTCAGCAGCGATGCTTCTGGATGATGCCGCTTGTCAGCGGCATTTTGGTGGATGCTTGTCTGGCACCCACAAATGGATAAGGTCAGGGACCACTGGTCTAGTGGGATAACTGGAGTAAGAAGCGGTGGTGAATGCTGCCATTGCATGTTACAGGCTGATGCTTTTGAGCTACAGATGACAATGCATAAAGCAGGAATGAAAACTTTTTGGGTAATGGTTAAGACCTGAAAACAAAGGAGATGTGACAGTTGGCATCTGTCTAGACCCTCGGGACTAGAAAAAGTAAGAACATAATATTCCTGGAGCAACTCTAAAGATTCCGTAAGAAACAGCAGAACAATATTCACATAAGGAATTTTAAATACTTGGATACCTGTTTGCTAACAAAAGTAGCTAAACATCCATCATCAGACAGATTCTGAAAATGACAGCTTAGTGACTCAGAAAGCAGAGATGTGTGCTTTTTCCAGGTAGGTAGGAAATGGTGCAGCTTGTGAAGACAAGAGGGAAGCTTGGACCCAAATACAACAAGTCATGAATTTGAACAGAGAAAGAAAAATCGTCACAGAGCACAGCAAACCAAAGGTGTTTGATTTCAGAGGCAACTCTGGGGAAGAATGAGAAGGGACAGTAAATGGCCAATGTGGCTGCATGAATGACTGTTTTATTTTATATAAATAGACTGTGCAGGAAACAGAAGAAGGGAGAAGGTTTTTTGAGGAGTGAATAAGGGCAGAAAATGAGATGATAGTCTGGAGGGAATAAGAAGGCTTTTATAAATACATGGTGTGGGGAATGAAGAACAAATGACAGTGATAACTAGGATTGGGAGAATGCAACTTCTATTTTTTTTTATGATTTTGACAGTATCCATTTATTTCAAGCGCTTTTTCAATTATCTACTTGGCTGGAAATTGTGTGTGTGGTGTCTTCAGCATACATTTCCCTTTCATTTCATTTTGGACCTCCTAGTTAGCCTACATCCCATGGTCTTCCCTTCAAAGAAACAGAATCTTACAGATTCACTTACAAAAAATACTATTCTTAGATCTTCCTTGCCAAATGAATTACCAATCAGCGCAAACACATGATCTTATTGCTGACCGCCAAATCTTCCCTTCCTCCTTGTGTTTGCGATCATGAAGTTATGTATTAACGTAGTACCTGATCTTGCAAATATATACATGAATAACTTTCCTCACGTAAGTATCTTATGGTGACTTGTACACCTTTATCCCAATAATCAGCTCCTCCACTCAGTAACTTTATTTTTGTAGGATTTTATCACATCTGAAGAGCTTATCAAAGAATGATGTTGTTTTTGGGGGTGCCAACTTGAGTCACCTTAAAGAGGGGCTGAGTTTTACAAAGGGCTGAGCAACTGTCCTCAAAGTTGGGTAACCAAAATTGCTGGCCGCTCTTGAAAATGTTGACCCTTATCCTGTCTGTAAAATGCATCAATAAATAATGATTAGTTCAGGCCATTATGGGTTTCCATTGATATCCTTTGTAAAACTCCCATTGGCAGCAGAGTTAGGCCAATACTGAGTGTTTCTGAAAATTCAACTGTAATGTCCTGTTTCTCTGTCTATCCTCCGAAGAGACTATATCATCTTTCTACCAACCATGACACCTAGTGACAAATCAGGGTGAACCATGGCAACCATCACAACTTAAAATAGTGTGAGGCATTTGACTTAGTGACATGCCACTTAAAGTTAAACAAACAATGTCCAGCTATGGTGACTAATCCTAGACTCATGAACGGCACTACAGAGAACAGAATTATTGGTGAGTAATTTCTACTCAGTGTCACTCTTGAGAGAACTGGGTACCAGTAAGTGTTTTCACAATCACCCAGAATAACATTTTCAAGGATCATTTCCCTTTAACTTATCTTGCAAAAGACTGATTGCTCTGATAAAAAAGGCATAATTATTAACCGGTTTCAGCTGGATGCATCCAATCTTCTATAAAACATATTATGAATTTGAAACCATGGTATGCTATTTTTTGAGACCAGGGTGGGGAGGGAATTGCATGCAGTTGACTGAACTTGACCGAAGCTGTGCGGTGTGTGTGTGTGTGTGTGTGTGTGTGTGTGTATGTACACTTCCATGTATATATGTATTTACTTTCTGAGTTGAATTCTGGAAATAAGTTATTGGGAGATACATGCATCAGATCCCAGCTTCCGTTTTTTTTAAGAATATGCTCAGACTTCAATAGGTTTTTAGTAGTTTGTTCCTACATCCACATTGATTTTAATGTATGACTGTTAGTGCTATTCCAGGGCTTTGGGACAGGGACTGTCTTCCTATGTGTTTGTACAGTGCCTAGCACAGTGTGGCCCATCTAGACTGGGGCTTTTAAGACTTACTCTGAAAGACTTACAATGAAAGGATTTGTGCTTTGCTTCCTGCTCATAGAGGAAGCAGTGTGTGGATCCATTATGTGTTCTGCCTATGCATCGAAAAGGGTGTCAAAATAAGCACTGAGCAAAATGTCTATTGGGCAGTTGTTCTCAAAATGCTTTTCTACGGTTGTAAGACATGCACAACATATCACCTCCATGTGGGGAAACTCAGTCAGTTCCATATGTGCTGTCTCTGATCCATTTGCAGGGTCAAATGGTGGGACAAGATTCCTAATATCAAAAGGCTTAATTGTTGGAAGTCTAGTATTCAGAGCATGCTCATAAAAGCTCAGGTGAATTGGTCTGAGCATCTTGTTCATATGCCTGACTGGAGACCACCCAAAGTCATATTTGATGGTTAGCTAAAGCAAGGCACCTCTTCTCCTGGTGGCCACTATAAACGGCACACTGAAATCAAACTTGAAAACATGTCTGACCTCCCAGCAACTGAGAAGCAAGCGCCCATGACAAAGCAAAGTGGCAGCCGGTTTGTCATGGTGCCTTTCACCACTTTGAAGAAGAGTGCATTAACACCTTTTGTGAAATTGTGAACAGCCAGGATACAACCGTCTGCAATGATCATGGACAATCTTGTCTGTCCCACATGTAAACATATTTGAGGTTCTCGCATTGGTCTGACCTTGCATATCCATGTTCAGCTGTAGTGTTTGCTGAGTCCTCCATAAGTCGACAATCAACATGAGACCCCATCATGATCACCATCATACTGCTTCAGCCCATTCATGCTTTAAAAGAACATTGTGTGTGTGATACCTGTGGTACAGATTAAATATGCTACCAGCGGTTCTCAGACTCATCATACAAAGAGAGTACTAGCATTAGGAGCTTGGATTCAGGGCTGAATCAGGTCTATGGATTAGGTCTGAGTTCGAATTTTACGTTGATGTCATTTTGCTAGCTGTTCTTGTGTGACACTGACGCCCTAATGGGCAGAATTCTTGTAAGCTATCACATTCTCATGTCTCCTGGGTACACCAGAATTGGATCCAGAAAATAGTTCCTGCTCAGTTATGGATCTGACCCAGAACCAAAACTATATAAAGTTGGACTCAAAGTTAGGGAGTGAAATCTGAACCTACTTGAAATTCACAGGAGTTTGAATTACTGGTTGTGGCTCACCTCTAACATATGCTTTATGCAACTTCTTTCATACAGGAGAGATCACAGATAGCCACAGACTGGTATTTTAGAGGTAGAATCATAGAATATCAGGGTTGGAAGGGACCTCAGGTCACTTAGTCCAACCCCCTGCTCAAAGCAGGACCAATCCCAAACTGAATCATCCCAGCCAAGGCTTTGTCAAGCCTGACCTTAAAAACCTCTAAGGAAGGAGATTCCACCACCTCCCCAGGTAACCCATTCCAGTGCTTCACCACCCTCCTAGTGAAAATGTTTCCTAATATCCAGCCTAAACCTCCCCCACTGCAACTTGAGACCATTACTCCTTGGTCTGTCATCTGCCACCACTGAGAACAGTCTAGATTCCTCCTCTTTGGAACCCCCTTTCAGGTAGGTGAAAGCAGCTATCAAATCCACCCCCTTCATTTTTCTCTCCTGCAGACTAAACAATCCAAGTTCCCTCAGCCTCTCCTCATAAGTCATGTGCTTCAGCCTCCTAATCACTTTTGTTGCTCCTCGCTGGACTCTTTCCAATTTTTCCACATCCTTCTTGTAGTGTGAGGCCCAAAACTGGACACAGTGCTCCAGATGAGGCCTCACCAATGTTGAATAGAGGGGAATGATCACATCCCTCAATCTGCTGGCAATGCCACTACTTATACAGTTGAAAATGCCGTTAGCCTTCTTGGCAACAACGGCCCCCTCTTGACTCATATCCAGCTTCTCGTCTACTGTAATCCCCAGGACCTTTTCTGCAGTCCCTAGTCTGTAGCAGTGCATGGGATTCTTCCATCCTAAGCGCAGGACTCTGCATTGTTAGGCCAAAAGAAACCTGATGAGGTTCAGTCCTCTTATTTGTCTCAGTCCTTCTGTATCTATCCCTAACCTCCGCATATCTCCACTCCTCCCATTTAGTGTCATCTGCAAACTTGCTAGAGTGCGATCCTGCCATCCTGCCGATCATTAATGAGATATTGAACAAACCAGCCCCAGGACCAACCTTGGGCACTCCGCTTGAAACTGACTGCCAGCTAGCATGGAGCCATTTATCACTACTTGTTGAGCCTGATGATCTAGCCAGCTTTTTATCCACCTTTGTTCATTCATCCAGCCCATACTCTTTTAACTTGCCGGCAAGAATCTGTGGGAGATCATATCAAAGCTTTGCTAAAGTCAAGGAAACACGTCCACTGCTTTCCCCTCATCCACGACCGTTATCTCCTTATAGAGCAATTAGATTATCAGCATGACTTTGCCCTTGGTACTCCATGTGACTGTTCCTGATCACTTTCCTCTCTTCTAAGTGCTTCAGAATTGATTCCTTGAGGACCTGCTCCATGATTTTTCCAGGAACTGAGGTGAGGCTGATTGGCCTGTAGTTCCCTGGATCCTCCTTCTTCCCTTAAAGATGGGCACTACACTAGCCTTTTTCCAGTCATCCGGGACCTCCCCCTATTGCCATGAGTTTTCAAAGATAATGGTCAATGGCTTTGCAATCACATCCGCCAACTCCTTTAGCACCTTCGGATGCAGCGCATCCAGCCCCCTGGACTTGTGCTTGTCCAGTTTTTCTAAATAGTCCAGAACCACTTTTTTCTCCACAGAGGGCTGGTCTGGTGCAGCAGTCTGGGAGCTGACCTTGTTTGTGAAGACAGAGGCAAAAAAAGCATGGAGTATATTAGTTTTTTCTACATCCTCTGTCACTAGGTTGCTTCCCTCATTCAGTAAGGGGACCACACTTTACTTGACTTTCTTCTTGTTGCTAACATACCTAAAGAAACCCTTCTTGTTACTCTTAACATCCTTTAAGGACTTTAGGAACATAATTTCCGTTGGAAGTCAGAAGAGCTTATGCTCCTAAATTCCAGTAGGTGCTTTTGACCCCTCCGCCCCAGCTTAATTCAACAAAATTGCTCATTTGTTTGATAGCATTTTGTCAGTTTGATATTAGCGTATTTTGTTTCAATTCATATACCAAAGGTTTAAAAGAAGAAATGCATAACACTGAATTTAAGGTAGTCTGCTGCCTACTAGAGTTCATAGCATTCACAAATGTCCTCGCGTAAAAATGGTTTATGTACTTGTAGGCGATAATAGAAAACACAAACGCAAAATCTCATGCAAAAAAATTGTGTGAAACAACTTTTATGAGATACTTCAGGAATTTATGTATGCTTTTAACGACATAGCTAACAGTCATTCCAATTTTATTTACTCCTTGACTTGTAAAAAGTTTGTTTTGGGGATTTTTGTGTTCTGCTACTGTTATGGTTACTGGAGCTTGTATTTAGTCTTGGCAGTTTCAAGCATTTTACTAGTACAAAAAGTTCAGTTGCATTAAGCTGCTAAAGCCATCTTTTTATGAGTGTTTAGGCACCAAGAAAGCACTCAACCAGATTACAGTACACAGATTAGACTCTGTACCATATATGAAACTAAATGATTTACATCCATATTCCAGGTGAGACACACAAGATCTGCCCCAGCATGCTCATTAAATGCTTTGCTGGATCAAGGATTTAATCACGTGCTTTAGTACAGATTTAGTTTTATTGACTTTAGTGGAACTATTGGCAGGCTTAAAGTTAAGCTTGTGTAGTCATTGCTTTGATAGACAGGGCCTAAAATATTGGGTTTGGAAACCCAATTGCAAATCTTAATGCCCTGCCTTGACCCAGTAAATAGCCTTAGTGCAAAATACATCTGGCTTCCTAGATATTTCTTAGCCATGATATATAATATCTATATCAATGCAATAAGTACACCATGTGCACCATAGCAGTGGATCCTGTAGCTCCCAGTCGTGCAGGGCTGGCTGAGCTTGGTTCTTTACTTCAGGCTTGGCCATTTATACGATTGCAGCACTGCTCAGGTCTGGTCCCAGTTTCCTTAGTTGGAGGGAGGGGCATCGTAACGGGTGCATGGGATCACAGCACCACTCACTCAAATTTGGCCTTGCTGATCTCCCAGAGGCCTGCTGAGCCAAGTGTGAGCGGTGCAGTGACCCTGTGGACCAGGGCAAAATGCCCAGAGCGGGAAGCTGAGCCCAGCCAGCCCCACAGGACCTACGTGAGAGTGATTAATTTCAGTAGGACTGAGCCTTGTGTTTCTCTCTCTCTCTCTCTCTCCTTTGCTCTCCAGTGTTTTGCTCCCTTGGCTACCTTCATAGGCTGTGCCGTGCTGTGTGCTCCAATGAACTGCAAATTAAAATGGACACATTTATTTTGGTAAGCTTCACTTTGTAGATGAGACCAGCCTATTCCTCTGCTATGGAGGCACCTGCTGCTAGAGTCTGAGTTTGTTGGAAATTCACTCAGTGAATTTCTGTAGATGCCCCATCTCATGACTGGGGAAGAGATTTCAGTTCTCTCAGCTCTGCCCTATCGGTAGCGACAATGAATTCATCTTTCCTGTAGCACTGCAGTGTCTAAGCTCAGGAAATCATTTAAGCCTGTGCTTAGATCCAGCCCTTATCAGACAAGGTACTCAAGCACTTATTGGGACTTGAGTATTAAGTGCTTTCTATTCTTGTCCCATCCTTATCACCATAATAACTGAATGCTGTGCCTTCCAGAAATGCATTAAGTGATGTGCCTAACATCTGTATGTGTGCTTTGTTCTCTCTCATCCTCTCCCCAGGGGAAGAAATGTCTGAGGTGGGGTGTTCTTGTTTTGGTAGTTTTAATGTACAGGCTGCTATGTGCTTGTCAGAGAAGATGGGGTTGAAGAAGTATGATGAAGCAGGAATGGCTTCCTGAATCAGTGCCCAAAAATATCTAAAATGCTAAGCCTATGGGTGCCTGTGGGTAAAGCTGCTACAGAAATACAGAACATAGTGTTATACCAATAAAAACTAGCAGGATCTTAAAGGGGACAAGACATTTGTCACATTTATTGTAAATACCATACTAAAATAAAAGATAACAGCAAACAATGTTGTTTGGTTACTTATTCCTATGATTATATATATATATATAATATAATATATAATCCATATACAACTTCTGTTAGAGACATAAGTTACCAAGCCTAAAGTGCTTGTGACAGAATTACTGGCCAAGGTATGCTGTACACCAGAGTGGAGCCGAGTCCAGGTCAGGTGCACCTGATCGCCTGAGGCTGGCAGCAGAACCAAACTCAAAAGGGTCCCCCCCCAGTCCCCTTCCAGAGTCCACTTTATAGATTGTCCCTATGTTAGTTTAGGGAGTGGCTTTCATTTCGCTGGTTGTTTAAATCACAGCACGTGCTGGCTCCATTGGAGCAGAATGTTACACCAAAGTCTCTCACTCACCCTCTTTTACAGCTTAGTTTGGATCAAAGTCCTAATGTAAGTGCCGGTGTCAGCGCTGCCTCGGTTGATGATCACCGCAACGCAGTGTGACTGTCACCTTGAACTGGCTTTGAGCTTCACTCTGTGTCTTTGTGTCCTTCTTTTAGGGTGGATGTTTACTTGGTTAGGGCTGTTGTCTAGCTCACCCATTGGTAGGTGAACTTTATCTATCAGGACAGCTGGGGCGGAGGTTGATCTATCATCCATACATGCATCATCACGCACTAGAGATTATCAGCAGGGTGCCAAAAAGAAGGTGGAAGGAAGCTTTTACAAAGTGGAGTGAGTGTTTTAAAATGGGGTTTGAATTACAATATGGCAAGCAGTGAACAGAAGTTACAATGTAGGCAAGTGTAGCGAATGGTGAACAGAAGTTACATTAATAAAGTGAACAATTAAAAACAATTTCATTTATCAGTTCTACAATAGGTGGTGTGCCAAGTGGCATTGCACCAAATTATTCCTACATCTGACACTTTGCTGGTAAAAATATGGGGGGAGGGGGTGCAAAACTTTCATTTATTGCACAGAAATGTTTAGTGTACTGGAAATTTAAGCTTACTGAAAATATGGCAGCCGCTTTCTGACCATCTGGATTTCTTCTAAAGAACAACTATATATGATTTAGAATCGGAATACTCCTTAAATATCTGTTAAGAGTGATAAATGACTTTGTCACATGCTGGAAAGTAATCCTTGTTATAAGTATTTTCAAGTATTCCTGGGATGAATCAGATGGCTTGTTATATGCAAATGATGCAACCTGATTGCGTCCTCTGCAGTTAACAGTGGCTTTTAAACTAACATATCCTAGCTGCACAATGTAATTTTTTATAACTTAAACTTAAATTATTACATTAAATCAAGCTAAACTGTATTTGATCACTTTAGACATGGAATGTATGCAACACGGTCTTGTGTACTGTTTCAGTGGACATCCATATTTGCCATATCTTGAGGGGGAGCTACTGACTTTGACTACCTCTCAGTGTATACTCATGCAAATAGTCAATGTATACAGAATTGTGGGCCAGATCCTCAGCTGGTGTTCACTGGCACAGCTCCACTGAAATTTGGTCAGACCAGCAGAAGGTTAGGTACCATGAACTTTTAGTTTGCATCTTCAGTAAATCTGTACACTACAGCGTGAAAGAAATGACTTGAAGACCATGCCTTCAGACATACCTATAATAGTTCCAGGTCACTCTGTCATAGGGTGTAATACCATGTTCCATACTAAAGGGGAGAGACTGGGGCATTGTCTAAGTCGGAAAGCTTTTTCAGTATGATTATTCCTGGTAAAACTATACTAAGACTGTATCCACACCAATTTGTTTATGCTGGCTGAAGTTACTTCCCATAATCATTGCATCCACATAACTCTGCACTTCTTTGAAACATCAGCACAGCATTTGGGGCACATATCCCAAGGTGCAATATTCCACTGTTGGACTCTGTGCACTCTGGGATTTTTCTCGTGGTGCATTGTGGGATGCTGACTAGGATTCTGAAACTTGGGGTCAAACTAAAGTTCATGATATCACATAATTCATTTGTGTTTAGTTGTCCAGCCCCGTTTTCAAATTTCTGTCAGGCAACATGGAGGGAAGATTGCTGAGTGCTGTGACCCTGATGGTCATCAGTTTGAACAGGCTGCTTTGCTGACTTTAAATGAAGTGGGAGGCAGCCACCATGATGCTGTGCAGATAGGGTTGGAGAAGGATAAAATTTAAGCAGTTACTTCTGCATGATGCTTCCCTAGAACTGCCTCTCTCAGTGGAGTGCCACATCTGGGCTCAGCTTACCAGTGCCCGCTGGTGGTAAGGGATAGTACTGCAGAACTAGGTTGCCCAGAACTTTTTCCATCTGTGGAGAGCTCATCCAAGAGCTCCAGTGCCAGAACACCTACACGAGTAGCCTTCTCCCTTTCAGCACAGAAAAAGCCCATGACCATTGCCATCTGGAAGCTCATCAGTCACCACTTCTGATTTCTACCAGCCAGGAGCTAACCAGTTTGGTGTTGGTAGATCAGCTGTTGAGGCTACTGTTATGGAGAATAGTAGTGTTGCCGTGGGTCATAAAGCTGAGGAATGCACAAGAGGTTATTGATGGATTTGCATGGTTGCGGTTCTGGAATAATAAAGGGCCCATTGATGGGACCCATATGCCTATTTCCCTCCCCCTCCCCAGGCCTCAGAAAAGGGTATGGTGATGCTCTAGTTTATTATTGTGGTAGGTTTACCAATGTGGCATGAAATGGGAAGGTCCATGATGCCGGGATCTTTATTAACTCATCCCTGTCTTATGCAATTAAAAATGGAACTCTTGCTCCAGAGACCACTATGGTTATTAATGGTGGTCTGATTCCTCCTGTCATTTTGGGAGATCCAGTTTATCTTCTGCTTGCCTGGCTTGTGAAGATTTTACTGGACTGTCGGAGAGGAGAAAGGAGTTGCTTATACTCTGTGTAGCTGCCCGATGACAGTTTATTATAATACAGCATGTAATGCCTTCCGGCATCACACTATTTAGGTACAACATTTGTTTTAAAAGAGGATTTCTCTTCTGTGAGAAGAAGCCTGGGACTGATATCAGTTCTGAATTTCAGTTCATTTCTGAATAGCAGAACATTCTCGTTATTGAGCTATAAATGAGTTCAGCAGATGAATCACTTTGCTTCCAAAAGTCTATTGCAGCACATGGTATGTAGGTGTCTCTCTTCACACTGGAGAGATTTTGCCATGCCAGGTATTCAGCCACAGACACCATATTGAAGAGGACCCTGCTGACTACAGCAATGAGTTGGGAAGGGTGTATGGGCACCACTGTCCTCTCCTAGGCAGAATTAACTGTTTTATGTGTCATATATCATATCCTTGCAGGTAAAGGTGACTTGCTAGTCTATTTGGAGCAGAAGGATCTTGTGTCTGTTCTTCTGGTCACTGAAGTGCTGAGTGGATGTGGTGAGGTAACAACTGTGAAGTTCTAGGAGGCCACTGACTTGGTAGCATCCAAACAAATTTTAACTCCGGGATCTTGTCCCAACAAATAATAATGAACTACCATATAGGTATGCAGCAAGAAACTTGTGTGTCGTTTGGAAGGTGCTTCATTGGGGAGGAAGGTATGCACGCTTCTAATGAGCTCTTGGATCTTGCAAGCGCTCCATTAAGCTCATGTTTCCAGGAACTCGACTTTAAAGAACATCACACTTCTAAGAATAGAGCATGCTCTATAAAAACTGCCTCTGGAGGAGTTTGAAGCTTTATTTGCACTAGATATTCATTGCTCCTGTTTCCTTTTTTTTAAAGGTCACTGTATATTGTCATCCAAGCCGAATACCATAAAAATATAACTTGTCATGGGTGATAGCTTTTCATATAGCGCATGCCAGCCTACTTGGAGACCCAGCCTTTTTTATGAGAATACAATGTTCCTTTAAACCTTTTTATATAAGTCCGCTGAGGCAGGAGATTTACATTTACTCCTGACTCACCCCTGGCTACAAATGAATGAGTTCACTGAAAACAAAAATGCAGCGAAACTGTATTGGACAGTCCATGATATTTAGCAGCCACACACCCGTGCTGCAGAAGACTAAGAGCAGCTATCTTGCTCATCGTAGGAAACCTCTGCAGACCTCCAGAAGCCAGTGATGGGTTAAACTTGGGGCTATTCTATTTTTGGATGGGGCTTTTGCCATGAAAATTCAGGGTTTTTTGTTTGGTTGGTGGTTTTCGGCAAGGTTTTGTTGCTGTCTCTAGGATATCAAGTGGCTAATATCTCTTCCCCTTTTGATTGTTTGTCTTTTCACCATTCCTGCCTACCAGTTTACCTCCGTCATCAAAACAGCCATTGAAACGGATGTTGCACACCTGTGCCAGCTTAATCATTACCTGGGACGTTTTGTCTGTTAACCCCCCCCAAAAAAAACAAACACCCCCCCTCCAAAAATAAAACAGGAGACTTGTTGGATATCTTAAACCAAAACCTACTTCACAGCTAGGGCAAGCTAGAGGAGAAACGCTTTCAGATTTCTAAACCTTGGGCAAGCACTAGCTTTTTAATAAAGAGACAAGCCGCCTTGCTTAACGTTGGAGTAAGGTCTGTGCAAAGGTAGCACTCCTGGTTTGGAAAGCTAAACTCTGCAGTTAGAATTGATACCTGTGTTCTGACTGAGTGTATGCAGTGTTGTAGCTGTGCTGATCCCAGGATATTAGAGAGACCAAGTGGGCGAGATAATCTTTTACTGGACCAACATCTACTGGTGATAGGGACAAGCTCTCGAGCTACACAGAGCTCTTCTCGGGAGCTCGAAAGCTTGTCTCTATCACCAACAGAAGTCGGTCCAATAAAAGGGGTTGCCTCACCCAGCTTGTGCCTTTTGATTGAATGAGCAGACAAGCTATGTGTAGGTAGTTCCGATTTTCATAAAGAAGACTTGCATGATCTTAGGGGTCTCAGCTGGGTGAGCCCCTTGGGCTGGGTGCTGTACAAACATTCCTTGCAGTGGATAATTTATATTCTGAATAGACAAGACAGACAAAGGAAAGGTGGGGAAACGACCAGGACAAAGCAGCAGGTCAGTGGTTGAGCTGGGAGTAGACTCCAGGTCTCCCAAGTCCCCATGGCCATGTCCCGTCCACTAGACCAAGTTGCCTTCCCTAGGTACTAAAGGTACTGCAGAGTTCAGAGAGAGAATCCAAGTTTCCTGATCTTGTGTCGTCTGCTGTTATGTACATAGCAGAAGGTGAAAGCAATTTATGATGTACCCAAATGACACTGAACAAACAAGATGTGACAGGTCTTATGTTGCATGTGCAAAAACGTAGCCTAGTTCTGTCCTCAGCTACACCCCTGTCATGCCACTGATTTTTAATTAAGTCTTTGAGACTACAAAGGAGTTTCCAAGGGTGGTGCTCTCTCTTGTCTGGGTTAAATGTAAGCAAGAAATGGCAGGAGAAAATCCTGGCATTTAAATTAACAGGCTTTCTAAGTCTCCTAGTGAGAGATGTTGCCCTTGCTTTCATTTGTTCTTGTCCCTTTTCCTTCATCTAAACACGTTATTTTAGCTGAAAAGTACACAAAGGTTTTGCTCTCTGTAATGCTCCTTGACTCCTGGAGATTTTACTCAATTCACTGGGTATAAAATATCATGTGACAGACAGGAATACTTGTAGTCTTTAACTGAACTTTGAGGTTAGGGCTCATTGGAACCAGAAACTCAAGGCAAAAATCCAGTGTTTCATGGCCACGTGAACTGAAACCATCTGAAGAGCCACAAAGAGGAAGAATAGTTAATAGAATCCAGTAGGCTGCTTTTTTATTCCCTTGTTCACTAGTTTTAAAAACAGTCCCAGATCCGTCATATAAAAGCCATGACCAACCAACGTTGTTCAGAAGATCTTGGCATGAAAACTTCAGCGGTGGTGGATGTGATGGTGGTGATCAGCTGTAGATAGAATCAAAATTCACTGTTCAGCACTTGAGTCTGAACAGGGGGGGACCAGAGGGGCCATGGTCCTCTCACTTTTTTCTGGCCAAAAGGGCCAGTGATGGGGGCGGGGAGGGGCAGAGAGGATCAAGGGGGTGGTGCCTCAGGGGAAGGGGTGGTATAGGGGTGGAGCCAGGATGCAGGCTCCTGTGGCCTCCCCACTTTTAGGGTGCTTCTGCCACTCCTGGCCTATCCATAACTGTTTGTTTCAGATGCTTTTAATTTGAATTCTCTTCTGGGAAACGCAATTCAGCCCCTGCTTAGCTCTTAACAAGTATCAGAATGAAGCTAAGGAGGAAATGTGATTCTCATCCAAGTTTCAGATAAAATAACTTACAATGGTTCTGTGGGAAACAGCCCTGCCTTGGCATCTGAATTAGCACCCATTGATATAAAGGGACAGTTCACACTTCAGAGCTATTGTTTCAGACTTTCTGCAGATTTGGGCAGCCACACCAGCTGTAGCTGGGCCACATTTTCGAGGTCCTCTGCAGCCTAGAGACCAAGGCTGTATCGACAGTACAAACTTCTATCGACGCAAGTTACATCAGCATACAACTGCATCGCTTGTGTGTGAATATTTGGCTCCTTGTGTCTGGGGTGCATGTGTTCACTAGGAGTGGTTGTATCGATGCAGAGTACGGTGCACCATGGGCAGGTATCTTATTGTGTAACTTGCCATCACTCAGCACACTGTTTTTTGGGAAGTTTTGGCAATGCATAATGGGCTCAATGAATTGCACGGGGGTGACTGGGAGCCTGGGCTTAATCTCCCAGTTTGCAACTGTCTCCATCCCATAATGTTATCCATGTTCCATAATATTCATGCCTTTATCTCAAATCTTACCTGGCCCGCCTCACTGTCCACCTTCTCTGACGGAAGTTTGGAGCCTATCCAGTTCTCCACTATTGTCATGAGCCTTGCAAGCACTGGGAGCCCCAAGAAGGATCAAATCAGTGGGGAATATGATGATTCCTTGGAGATCAGATTGTTGTGGGCCATGGTGAGAACCAACTCAAGGTTGCTGGCATTCCCAGAGCAGATGCAGATGATTAAAGGTATAGAAAACATGACCTATGAGGGAAAATTGAAAAAATTGGGTTTGTTTAGTCTGGAGAAGAGAAGATTGAGGGGAGACTTAACAGTTTTCAAGTCCATAAAAGGTTGCTTCAAGGAGGAGGGAGAAATATGGTTCTTTTTAACCTCTGATGATAGGACAAGAAGAAATGGGCTTAAATTGCAGCAAGGGTTGGACATTAGGAAAAACTTCCTAACTGTCTGTCAGAATGGTTAAGCACTAGAATAAATTGGCTAAGGAGGTGGTGGAATCTCCATCATTGGGAATTTAAGAGCAGGCTGGACAAACACCTGTCAGGGATGGTCTAGATAATACTTAGTCCTGCCCTGAGTGCAGGGGACTGGGTTAGATGACCTCTAGAGATCCCTTCCAGTCTTGTGATTCTATGATGGAATGCCACTTCTGGCCTGAGAAACAAGCACTGACCGGTGGGATTGCATCGTAATGCAGGAATGGGATGATGAGCAGTGGCTGCAGAACTTTCAGATGCACAAGGCCACATTCCTGGATCTGTTTGCTTAGCTTGCCCTATCCCTCTAGCACAGTGACACCAAAATGAGAGCTGCACTGAAGGTGGAGAAGCAAGTGGTGTTTGCACAGTGGAAACTTGCAACGCCAGATTGATTCCCAACTGACCGGTAGCAATTTGGAGTTGGGAAAATCCACCATGGGGGCTGTTGTGATGCACATATACAGGGCCATGAATTTCCTCCTAGTATACAGGACTGTGACTCTAGGGAACGTGCAGGACATAGTGGGTGGATTTGCAGCAGTGAAGTTCTCGAACTGCAGTGGAGCAATAGACCTTCTTTGGCACCAGATGATCTTGTCACTGAATACATCAACAGAAAAGGCTACTTTCCTATGGTTATGCAAGCATTGGTGGATCATGAGGGATACTTCACCGACATCAGTGTTGGCTGGTTGGGGAAGGTGCATGAAGCTCTCATCTTTAAGAACATAGCTGTTCCAAAGGCTACAAGCAAGGACATTCTTTCCTCAGCAGCGGGTTACTATTGACAATGTTGAAATGCCAATAACGATCCTGGGAGACCCCAGCCTACCCCTTGCTCCGCTGATACATGAAGCCACGCACCAGCCATTGAATGATTCAGCTACCTCCTCAGCAGGCGCAGAATGACAGCGGAATGTGCTTTTGGTCATTTGAAGGGTTGCTGGCATAGCTTACTTGCAAGATTGAACCTCGGTGAGAAAAATGTCCCAATGGTCATAGCTGCCTGCTGTGTCCCAAATAAAATCTGAAGCAAAGGGGGAAAAGTTTCTGCTGGGGTAGGGAGCAGAGGTGGAGCGGCTGTCTGCTGAATTTGAACAGCCAGATAGATGGGCTGTTAGAAGAGGCCAACACAGATCTATATGGTTCAGAGAAGCTTTGAAAGATCATTTTAACAGTGAGCTGGAGTAGTGTGTGTTGTAGCATGCTCTGTCTGGCCCTGCTCTTTTGTGCCTGGGTAGGAATCATGTGGCGATTTGTTGGAATATAACATTGTCAGTGCCCCTATTAATTATGTTTCTGAATGATCCTGTGATTTCACATTGTGCAGTAACAAGTAATTGGCTACTTTCAGAACGGCCGAGCCCTTGGCAGCATATGTTGTGAGCTAACAAAGATGAACTATGTTCCAAATAATATAATTCTTGTCTGTAACAAAATCAGTGCAAAAAGGCCCCTGTACAACTTTACACAAACCCAATAAGCACTTCATGAGTTCTGTTCTCATAATTTATGAAGGGCAAAGAACATTTGTGTCCATTTCAGCTGCACCGACAACAGCCATGACTTTCACAGGTCAGTATATGTGAAGCTGAGATTCTTTTTAATATCCCCCGGGGGGTGGAGTGATGGGGTGGTTGCAGGATTGTAGTAGTGTAGGGCAATGGCACTGAACACTGGCATCATTTTCCACAGGCAGTTGGTGATTTTAGCTGATATCTCACTCCTGAAGGTGACACAGGCAGAGCACAGCTGCTGCTACTGCTGGCATCCCGAAGCATCCTGCAACCAAGCAATTCTCCCCTCATTTCCCCTATCCTCAGCAAGCCACGCTCACCTTCTGTGGTGCAGTGACGGGTGTTGTGCACAAGGAATCCCAAGCAGAAAGGAGAATACAGTGCTTAAAACTTTAGGGGAGCGAGTTGAGCATCTTAAGTTTTGCTACCTGTAGTGAATGCGCGGACAGTGGCACCAGGGCCGTCCTTAGGATTTATGGTGCCCCAGGCGGGATTATTAAACTGGTGCCCCTGTGCCTGACTTGCTCTGAGCAAAACAAACATAAACTTACAGTATTGGAAAACTTGCCACATGCATGTTATTAAAACCAATTTAACTTAATGAAGCACACTGTAATGCTGATGGACTAGCACTAAAGAAGTAGCACTATAGAAAAAATTCTGATTTGACAGAATGATGCAAATAATAAAATTTTTTAATTTGTCAACATTTTATTGGAAATTTATATGAAGAGGTATTGAAACAAAGACTTGTTTTTAATTAAAAGCAATCTTTCTGGCTTTTTTGGCTGCAAATCCCCAGTATATGTCATCGTATGACAAAGACAAAGTGATATTCTGCTATCGACGCAAGGAATAGCAAGACCAAGTCACAGTGTTCCTGAGTCTCATGTAGAGATGAGGTTTTATGAGCTTTCAGTTTGAGAAGATCCCATTCTCTCCCTGAATCACTGTTACAAAAAATTGTCAAGTAGAATACAAGTGGCATATGTTAACACATATAGGATACCTAAGATATAGATATCTCACAAGTTTGCTGGGTATGAATACACTGTACAATGTCCATACACCGAGGATTGCCGTGTCGCAACACTGATGACAGTGTACTCAATTCTTCGCTACAGTTCAAGTCCATTTAAATCAAAAACTATCACTGTGCTTCAGGATGCTCTCTAGGTTCTTGCACTTGTCACTCTGTTGCTCTTGTTTTCCTATTTTGTTTGATTGAATTTAGTCCCCGCTCAGCCCCAGGGCCCTCGCTCCCAGCCTGAGTGAATGACAACCCCGTGGACCAGTGTGTTGCGAGTGGCTTAGCTTCGGTACCGCCGCGTCTCCACCACCACCGGCGCCTGCTCTCAGCCCTCTGCCCACGACTGGGGTTCCTTGCGGGTTCCCAGGCTCAGCAGCGCGGTACCCCTGCGTGCGCGGCTCCGTGCCAGACCCCAGTGCCCAATGGACGCGCAGCGCCCGGAACCGCGGCAGAAACATCCAAAATAGCTGCATCTGCCACCCCTTGGCACGTGTGCCGTATTAGGCTTGCGACCCCTGCTCTATACCCAGTGGTTCCCAACCTAGGGTTTGTGACCCTTCCTGGGGGTTTTGCCCAGAATGTTACAAAGGGTGCCAGAAAAAATTTCACTAATGAGCGGCCCAGAGTGACCCTCGGCATTGGACGACAGCCAGGTGGGACCCCCCGGCTCTGCAGGGCAGACACTCCAAGCCACAGTGGAGAACGGGCGGCAGCCACGCTTGCGCCCGCCTGGCTCAGCCTGGAGTTCCCTGCGTCACGTAAGTCAGCGAGGGACGCTGCCACTGAACCATGCTCCCAGCTGACCCGGGCTGGCCAGTTCCGGTCGCCAGTAACAGGTAAGTAGTGGGCAACTCGCTGAGGCAGTATGAGGCTGGCAGCCTGAGCCTGAGCCCCGCCCACGTCACGCATGGAGCACCACTCCCACCCACCCCAGCGCCCGGAGCCCGAACCCCAGCCTGAGCCCCAGAAAGAGCGGCGGCGTGCGCAGTCTGGGCATCCATCACCTGATGAGGATTTAAACTTACAATCCCTTGAAATATTCATTTTTAGTGAGGGGGTTCATGACATCTTCCAATTTAGGTGAAAGGGTGTCGGCGTGGCTAGTTAAGTTTCGGGACACATGCTGCTATACACTAGTAAGGATGCGATATTTACAGTTGCGTGAGGGCTTTATTTCAGCAGTACAGGGCTATAGGGGAAAGTCCCGTCAACCATTTTTGTTTCTGATGAAACTGGTCCCACTCCCCCTTCCCCATACAAACTTGTCACAAATAATTTCAACAAACTTAATTTTTTCTGTTTTTTGGCTAAGATTATTGCCATTTTTTTCTCTTTAATCTGAATTCGAGATTCAGGCGATTGTTAGCAAGCATTTTTGGCAAAAAAATTGTTAATGGCCAACTAAATGGCCAACACCAGTACTGCTTTCCCTGCTTCGGCTCCCCCCCGCCTGCTGGTTCAACGAGCTGCAAGTAGAGGAGGAGATAGTGGAAAACTGCCAGCGGCGACCCCCCAACAATCCCACCTCCCCTTGCCGCTCGCCCGTCGCGGGCGATTAGCCTTCCAACTCACCGCCACATACCCCATTTGCAGCAGCAAAAACCTTTATCCTTTCTTTTTTCAAGGGGGTCCCCAATTTTTTTTTCCCCCACCAAACGGCCAATAGCACCTTTGGCCAGCCCAGGACAGTTGCGTTAAGCTTAGCCCCCAGTCTCTGATCTCTGGGACGGGGCCACCCCTGGAGCCACACGCTCCTCCTGCCCTGTGCAGCTCCCACCAGGGGAGAGAAGCGCTTCCCAGCTAGAGTGATCAGATCCAGATGTTCTGATTTTATAGGGCCAGTCCCGATATTTGGGGCTTTGTCTTATATAGGCACCAGGAGTCTATATAAGAAAAAGACCCCAAAATTGGGACTGTCCCTATAAAAGTGGAACATCTGCTCACCCTCCCCCAACCCCCATCCTGATTTTTTGCACATGCTATTTGGCTATCCCCAGCCGAGCCCTGTGCGACCATTCAAATCCTGGCTGCCTGCAAAGGAAGTGAGTTACTTTCACTTTCATTCCTCAGCAGGCAGCCAGAGAGGGGAGGGGGGAGATAGGGGTGCTCCGTGGGAGGATGGAGAAATGTGGGGTGCTCCATGGGGGAGGGGGAAGAAGAATGGATGTTATGGGGGACAACAAAGGATACTGCCAGAGCCACCGAGCCTGCCTCACCTCACACCGGGTGGAAAGAGTCACACTCACAGGTGAGTTCCTTCCCCCACCCCTGCCCAGAGACCCCAGCAGCCAATCCCCTCTCTCAGACTGTGCTGCATTAGGCTCTCTCTAGGACCCAGCAGCCCTGCTCTTACATGCTCCACTGCTTCCCGTCTGTCCAGGCTCCCAGCAGAGTGGTGCCTCCAGACCTACTGGTGCCCTAGGTGGCTGCCTGTTCTGCCTATGGCTCAGGACGGCCCTGAGTGGCACCTCTGTGTGTTTTATCTTCAGCTGCTGCCACTGTGGGGTCGTAGGCTGGTAGCGTGTGTACTGCAATGGTGCCTGCTGAAGTTATCACTGGGTGGCACGAGAAATAAGGCAGCCCTCCCTAGGAACCTTCGGCAGAGGATTGCAGTGTACCTCCACGAAAGCTTCATCAAGATCTCTCGGGAGATTTTAAGAGACATCTCTGGGTACATCAACAAACTGTTCTGCATGCCCCCTCCCACACCTATCTCTGGAGGGGAATGAAAAGCAACATTATGATGATAACGAATGATAGCAACTCTACCTCTCTTGGTTCTACTTTAACCTCTTCTAGAATAAGTAATGTAATGAAAAGCCAAAAGTTGTGTCCCGCTACTTTGGGGGTGCCATTCCTGGAGGTGAAAGTATATTGACACACTTCCTTCCCCTGAATCGGGCTCGCTTGGGCTGGACTGCAATGGAGTGAAAAACAGGTCCTGGCTAGCTGCACAGCTGCATCCTCTGATCTCCTGTCCTCTGTACTCTTGTTCCTTCTCATCACCTCCTCCTCACCCTTGGCTCCGTGGAGATATCTATGGCGTGGCGGGGAGGGTGGATGCACCTTTTTGTAAAAAAGGAAGGTCTGATTGTTGGCCTCCCTGGCCTTCTGGTATGCCTGCTGCAGCTCCTTAACTTTCACATGGGGCTGCTGGTCCCTATTTTAGCCCTTCTCCTGCATCCCTGAGCAATCTGCTTAGAAATGTCAGCATCTCTATGGCTGATTTGGAGCTGTGCCTCATTTCCCCACATGCCCAGGAGATCCAATATCTCCTGCCTACTCCAGGCAGGAGCGCATCTGGAGTGTGTAGCTTGCATGGTCAGCTGGGCAGTTGTATTCAACAATGGAGAGCTGCTAGGTGTGCTCACCAAGCTGGGCAATCAGGAAAAGAAATTTAAAAAAGGGTTGGGCCTTTAAGAGAGCAGGGGGTTCCAGTCTGTGACCCGCTGGGCAGTGGAGTTCAGAAAGATGACCAGAGTGGTCAGTGTGGGGCAATGTGGGCCAGCTGCTGGAGGACAGTTAGGGTCAACATAGGTAACTCAATGTCTACATTTGGCACTGCGTTGAAGTGCATGGACCATGGCTCTATGCCGCTTAGGAAGGTGGTGTTACTATGTCAGCGTAACAGAGTGCTTACACCGGTGGGAGACCAAGTTGAGAGTAGACACATGCACAACTAGGTCAATATAAGCTGCCTTCAGTTGACCTAACCATGTAGTGTAGACCAGACCTAACTTTTGTACAATGATCTGAGGCCTTGTCTACATTATGGGCACCATAGCTATGCTGCTATAGCACTGTAGTGTAGATGCTTCCTCTAATGATGCAAGGGCTTTTCCCATTGCTGTAGGTGATCCACCTCCCTGAGCAGTGGTACCTAGACTGATGGAAGCCTTCTTCCACCAGCCTAGCCATGCCTACATCAGGGGTTAGGTTGGCAGAGCTCCTGTGCTCGAGGTGAAAAATTCACACCCCTGAGTGCCACAGTTACGTCGAACCAACTCTTAAGTGTAGACATGGCTTGAGACTCTGGGAAATAACCGAGATCTTTCCATGGCTCCTGCTGCCTGGGATGAGAGTGGTAGGCTTCCGAGCCTGTGGCACAACATGTACACAGCTGCTTTAGTGGGGTCACCTGGGTCGGGTCAGGCTCTGACTCTCGCTGCCATGGGCTGCTACTCTCTGTGTAGACATCCTCAATAAGAGCTGGCTCATAACACAATGCTGGAGTTGCTCCATCCCACTAGGGATGGATTAAAGATGCATTGAATGCTCTCTTCATGCTCGAGACGCTACATAGCCTCTTTCTGCATTGTATAGTGGAGGGGAGCTGGGGTGGGTGAGCCGGAGGATTATCTGAGGCACTCTTTATGCAGTTGTGTAGGAAGCTGTGAAAAAGTGTGAAGACCTGGTGTAAGCTATTCTTGTTTATATGGAATCACGATCTTAATAGGTGTTAATAACTAGAAGTAACAAAACTCTCCTGGCTGCCATTCTCTTCACAGCCATAACTCGAGACGTGCTTTCTTGGGCCTCACATAATTTTTGTGTAACCTTGTTGGTCAGGAATGTGCTTCTTAAACTAATATAACTACATCAGCATGACCTCTAGTGTGGGTGCAGTTATAGTGGCATAAAGGTGTCTCATAAAAGTTTAGCTTCTTCCATTTCCCATAGAGGAATAAGCTATACTGGTATACACACTTATACCAGTCTAATTGCATCCACACTAGGCCAGGTTGTACTACTTTAACTGTACTGGTATAGTTAGTGGTAAGCTTGTATGTCTTTAGATAAACCCTCTGATCTCAAGGCTGCAATTCCCATGGCGACATGATCCTGTCGGATGGCGATCGCTTCTCCAAAGCTGTCAATGTTGGAATGATCCTTGATGTTCACCACCCAAAGCAAACACAGTTTCAGGGCAGGAGACCACTGAGCCACATATGATAGGCGGTGATCTCTTCTCAGCTCCCTCCTGCTGTCTTCTAGTGAATCCTTGCAACTGGAACTATGCCAGCCTTCCACAGCATCTCCCAGTCTGTGTGGTGTAAGGTTTTCAGGACTTTGCACACACAGTGGGTAACATAATCCATGAAACACTATATAATGGTGTGCAGTTAGGCAAGGGAGTGTTGGCTGTATGTAAGAGCTGGGGACTAAGAGGCATAACTCTGCCACTGACTATTGTATGATCTTCAGGAAATAATCAAAACCTTTCTCTGCTTCAAGGTATCCTTCTTTACAATGGAGATACTTCAAAGCTTAATGGGTTATCTGAAGTCTATAAAGTGCTTTGAGATCCTCTGATGCTGTATGCTAAACAGGCACAATTATGATTGCCATGTGACGCCCTGTTTTCTTTCTCAATCTGTTCTTTGCTGGGTTTCTACATCACCTGCAGTGGTTCTTATCAGCCCGTTCAGATTGATTGAAGTCAAGGACTGTATACTCCTAGCTCTCTAAAACTGCATGTGCCTTGCAGCAAGGAAAAGGTGAGTATTGTTTTAACAGGAATTCAGCCTTGAGGCCTGGTAATGTCCTGTGGGAGATATGGAAATTGCAAGGGTCAGTACTGTACCTGGTATATTCAGTAGAATGACTGCTGGCTTTTTTTGTCTTTTTTTATTCTGATTCTTGGTGAAAAGCTGAACAAAAGATTACAGTGTAATACTGAATAAATTTGAAATAGAGCTGGGTGCTTATATCTATTTGTATTAGGAACCGTTGTGCTAGGGGCTGTACATACACATGGAGAGGGATGATCACTGCTCTTTAGAGCTTGTAGTCAAGACAGATGAGGTGAGGAAAGAGGAAGTCTCCCCATCTCCTTTCTATGGATGGGGAACTGAGGCACAGAGTGCTGAAGTGACTTGCCCAAAGTTGCACAGAAGTCTGGCAGAGCTGGCGGTCAAAGCAAAATCCCCTTAGTCCAGTGTCTTAACCCCAAGATCATACTTCCCTTCTCTAAGCTCTAAATATTTTGAAGGGTTGTGCTGTGTGCATTCATATTCTTCTCCTTTCCTTTCTTTGGTCTGTGCCATTTTCCCCACCATTGGCTTGAACTGGAAGAGTGGCTTGTAAAGCAGGGCACTAGCAGTTGCAATAGTTGCACATCCCAGCTTTTCTGTGATACAGGGTGAGGCATAACTGATTGTAGCTATTACACTTCAGGGCAATTGCACTTGTATTCCCTCCTCTGTGGTCCACCTATGTAAGGGTTTCTGGCTCCCAGCAGTCACCTCCTTGGGCTAAGACCCACATCTCTCTCCCTCCCAACAGAAGTTTTTCCAGGCTGCACAGTTCCCTGCCTCCGCTGTGATATCCCCAGCAACCCAGACTGCTTTTTCTCCAGCTCTTTCTCCACAGGTTATGAACAGCCCACAGTTAGAAGTTACTGCACAGCTCTTTATACTCAAGCACGTTTATTCTTAAGGTGAAAACCATTCCAGAGAACACACATGCCTACTAAAAAGCTTACTAGAGGTCACCCTGGCTTCAATCTCTGGGGGGTGTCAGTCTTTCAGGACCTCACAGTGGAGTTTTTCCCTGTGGTTACAAGTTCATGACTGCCTCAGAATCAGAACCAGATGAACAATGTCTTTCCTTTATACAGCTTAGGCCTTTGATCTTGGGCTGCCCCGGGTGTGGGGTGTGGCAAGAGGGGGAATTTGCCCCAGGCCCCATAGGGGCCCCCATGAGAGTTTTTCGGGGCCCCTGGAGTGGGGTCCTTCACTTGCTCTGGGGGCCCCGGAAAACTCTCCTGGGGCCTGGGCCCCCGGGGCTTCTTCCGCTCCTGGTTGTCGTCAGCGATTCAGCGGTGGGGGGTCCTTCTGTCCCGGGACCCGCCGCCGAAGTGTCGGGTGTTCAGCAATTTGGTGGTGGGGGCCTCCCACCGCCGAAGACCCCAGGCCCCCTGAATCCTCTGGGTGGCCCTGTCTTGGCCTCCTGTAACAAGTGATCAGCAGACAATGACCCACTTCTTGGAGCATAGCTTCAAAAGGCTGTGTTTTTGCATAACCAGAGGTGGGGGATTTGCATTCACTTCCTCCTGGATATTCACCAGGAAAACCACTCAATGCTTTTTGTCTCAAGTCCATTCTTGTCTGGCACAGTGATCAGTATAGTCCTTTGGTCATCCAGGCTTCACATCACATCACATCTTCCCCCAGAGGGGTTACATACAATCCTGGCCCCCAATAATATATAAACTTTGGATTAATTCATTGATCATTAAACTTAATTCAATAAGGTTTTTCAGGGATACTGCCGGAAATTGCCATATGTGTTACAAGCTGCAGAAGGGCTATTTGGATTAGAGGAATAGTCGTGTTGCCAACTCTTGTGACTGTATTGCAAGTCTCACAATATCTTAGTGTCTTTTCTTAAAGCCCCACCTCCTGGAGTCACGTGATTACTTAGATGAGAGGCTCCACTTTCATTTACCCCTCTTCCCACAGAAAATAAATGTCTAGGCCTCATGATTGTGCAGGGAAAGACTAAAAAAAATCCAGAGGCAAATAAAAGGAACCCACCATTTATTTAAAATTGTGACAGTCTCATGAGATTTGAGATGCTCTCCTGAGTTTGGGAACTAAGTCTTTGAACAGTTTTGGCAGTGATGGCCAGAGCTCACTACAAGATTGGAGCCCTACTCCGTAGTGTCCCTGCACTGATCCAGCTGCAGGACTGGGACCTTTGATTTATATATTTTTGGCAGATCTGACTGTCATAGATCCCCACAGGGGATTCCACAGAAGGAGTAACTTTTTTCCCTGGAGGTTAGACGCTAGCTAATAAGCATTCTAGGTTTACACATTTATTGCTCAGGGGCATTGGTCTGGCCAGATACTAAATGGGTTAGTGATGACACATAGACACATACTTTAATTCTCTTCTTTGCTAGAAAAGCAGGAACAGTTTCTTGTTAGGAATATAAAATACCAGAGGACTAATGCTTTTATTTGTCTTACGTACCATCCTCCCTGTGACTCAGTCCCATCAGCTGGTAGTTATCGCTGTTTGCTCCCTCTCTTGCCCCATACATCCAGGTTGTGCCAAATCTTGCCTCTTCTTTCTCCATAACATTTCTAGGATCTGCCAGAGCTCTCTTCCACCTTGATTACTGTCACCTCCTCTCTGGCCTCTCTAATAACTAAAGTTTTCCCCTCTCTGGTCCATCGGCAGACACCCAGAGAAAGAACTAGAAAAGGTTGAAGGAGTGGCCCCCTTACCCATTTAGGGTATGTCTGTGTGCTACCTGCAGGATTGGCGGGTAGTGTTTGATGTATCGGGGATCAATTCATTGTGTTTCATCTGGACGCAATAAATCGATCTGCTAATCAACACCCATACTCCACCTCGGCAAGAGGAGTAAGCAGAGTCGACAGGGGAGCCATGGCAGTCGACTCGCTGCCATGAGGACAGCCAGGTATGTCAAACAAAGATACTTCAACTTCAGCTACCCTATTCGCAAAGCTAAAGTTGTTTATCTTAGTTCAAACCTCCTCCGCTAGTGTAGTCCAGGCCTAAGTTCCATTTTCAATAAGTCCTTCCCAAAATCTTAATAGACGGCTTGTACGTTTACCTTTAAGGGATGAGATGCTCAGCTGGTGTAAATCAGTGTAGCACCATTGACTTCAATGGAGCTGTGCTGATGTACATTAGGAGAGGATCTAGCCCCTGGTAATGGGGAGCCTGGAAATATTTTTATCCTTTTGGAGATATTTTTCTCTTGTCTCAGCAAAGACTTTTTTTTCTTGGTTGTGGTGGGATTATGCAAAGCAAAATATTCTGTTTTAGAACATACGGGAAAAGAGGGGTGTGTGTGTGTGTGTGTGTGTGTGTGTCCATGTCTTCACCACTCAAAATATTCTCCTCAATTTAACTAACGTTAAAATGTTGGGGACAGAATCTAAACCTAGAAAACTTCTCTCCCAGAGGAATCTCTTGAAAGTTGTGAGCAGTCTGAAAAAAAGAGAAGGAATGATTTGGAAAGTAGAGCAGGGCTGGACTCAGAACCAAAAGTCCTTTGACTTTGGTGGAAATCTGGCCCATTTCCATTAAATAGAAACATTACTTTGATATTCGCTACAGCAGTCACTATGAGTTATTGATCGTTGTGTCTATATTTGGATTGGCCAGCTGGCTTGGTTGAGGTACGAACCCCTTTGATGCCAAACTCAAGCTGAACCTGCACCAAACTTTTCAGAGGATCGAGACATTCACTGCATGCCTCCCCTGTACTGAGGTTCACTCAATACTAAAAGTGCGGGCACGTTAGTGGAGGAACTAATAAGAAGATATACAGTGGCAAAGAAGTGTTTGTATTAATTGAGATGGAATATATAACCCAGCCACTACCCAACATTAAACAGTATCAAATAAGGTCCCAGGTTTGCTGTACAGAAACCACAGCTGCTTAGTACCATGGCACAAACACCATTTAAAAATCCTTTTATTAAAGATACAGAAAAAAAGGGAAAACAGTTAAAGCATTTGAAATATAAAGTATTAAGGAAGGATTTCATTTTAATAACATTTTTTGTTCCCTTTTTATTTAGCTGGAGAGAGTTTAGAAGGAAACCCCACCTTGTCTGACAGCCTTAGATGGTGTCCAAGATGGCAATAATTGTCCTTTCGGGTACAAGAGAAGAAGCTAGCTGAGAAGAGCTGGAGCTGTGTGTTGTTGCTGCTCCTGCAGCTGTTAAAGTCCAATCCCATTTCATCCCAGCTGGTGTTTGGGATTCATCTGGAGCTGGTAGGGGTGGCAATGCAGTATTGCCAACCCCAAATAGTCAAAAATCATGAGTCAGGCTCACCAAAAATCATGAGATTATTTTTTACATCATCAATTTGGTGTTTTTTATCTGTCTTTTGCTTTTCAAGCCTGTGGTCACATTCTGAAGCTTTCTGCACAGCCACGAGGGCTAGAAACTTACTTTTTCTTTCAGAATGAAGGCTGAAATCATCACACACCCACTTCACTCCTGGAGATGGGGCTTTATGGAGAATAATTATCATCATGAGACTCATGATGAAATGACGAGTATTGGCAACACTGTAATGTCATCAGGATTCATCTCTTGCTCAATCTGGTCAGGGCATTGCACAGGCTTAGGATCGCAGAAAATGGTGGGTGTAGCTGCCATGATGGTAGCCTTCATCTGTTCTTCTCAGCTTTTTTCTTTAAGGACCCAAAAGGGGGTGATGGGCGGAATAGCCTGTCCTCTCAGTATTTTGTCCACCAATTAGGCCTATATCCAACACACCAGTTTTGGTTCATTAATTTCCAGACCCACATTTTCGTGTTAACCCATCATGATCTCAACATAGCCCTTGACTTATATCAAAGTAGCTTTCTGTTTGGACTAATTTAGTCTATCTGGTTCTCTTGCACTTGTTTATAACATTCTTTATTGACAATAACTTGACCTATTTTTCCATGGTAAATTCTTAAACAGGCAAAAGTTATGTCACAACAGAAGCAAGAGGAAAATGGCCCTTGATCAGATGTTATGTCCATCACAAAGAGGTCTGCATGGCTTTGGTATAGTGTAGAATGTCACTGTGGGGGGGGGGAAAGAAGCATGGATTTGGTTGAGGCAGTGCAAATAAGCTGGTTGTGTCCCAGTGGGATGATGGCTGCACAACACAGACTTCAAAGATCAGAGGATGCCAGGCACAGTGCCTGGTGTCAGAGGTAACGCCTGTCGTAAGAGGTGCTGACACGGTGATGGGTGCAATGTAAGAACCTGTTTAGAAAATAGAAAGAAAAAGAATGATAGTGTTCTAGCCTTGAATTGTGTGTGAATTAGATCATGGGGATGGTCCTAGTTCATCTAATCCCATTGGTCCTACAGCACTTTCATGATGAAGATTACTCCAGTAGTGAGAGACCTTCTCATGGGCCTAGCTGTCCTCCCAAGCCCCACTGCTTGTTGTCAAAGTAGCAGGGTGTGGGCCAGGCAGAGTGCCTTTACACCATTGGCAATGGGTGGGTCACATCTGATCTGATACTGGGATATAATCTGATTCACCCTCTGTCAGTGCTGAACAGATGCCTTCAGTGTTTTCTTAAACACATTGCCCCATTCGAGCTTGTTTGGGATGCTATTTTGATTTGGCTGCAAACTGAAAGACAGAAGAGGGTTCTGGATACATAGACACATCCTTGTGACCTAGGCCACAAGAGATCTGTGTTCGAGTCCTGGCTCTGCTCGGTGATCTTGGGCAAGTCTCTTCCCTTCTCAGTTTCTGTTTCCCTATGAGGATAATGATACTGACCTTTGTAAAGAGCTTCGAGACCTAATGATGAGCTAGGCAGTATTATTCCCTAAAGGCATTTATTATTTGTACAGTGCCTGGCCCATGACTGAGACCCCAAAGCACTACTGCAGTACAAACCAAACAGACAGCCATTGGCCCAAGGATCTATAATCTAAGTCTGGGGTTGGCAACCTTTCAGAAGTGCTGTGCCGAGTCTCCATTTGTTCACTCTCATTTAAGGTTTTGCGTGCCGGTAATACATTTTAACATTATTAGAAGGTCTATTTTTATGTCTATAATATATAACTAAACTATTGTTGTATGTAAAGTAAGGTTTGTAAAATGTTTAAGAAGCTTCATTTAAAATTAAATTAAAATGCAGAGCTTCCCAGACCAGTGGCCAGGACCCGGGCAGTGTGAGTGCCACCGAAAATCAGCTCACGTGCCACCTTCGGTACGAGTGCCATTGGTTGCCTACCCCTGATCTAAGTAGACAAGAGAGACCAATGGATATAGACAGAGTACAAGGAAACAATGAGATGACAGTGGTCAGCATGACAGGCAGTGGTATCAGTACACCCCTTACTTAACTGTTGTCAAACTTTTTGTAGGCTGTGATTGGGCAAGGCCAGATGGCTACAGTAAAGTACTGAGAAACAGGTATGTTAGCCCCAGGCTAAACAAATCCCTAGTACCCTGGTAACCAAATGGCAGTTGCTCCAGGGCACTGGAGTAATTTAAGATCTTTCTTAGAAGCAGTAGAGATAGCTACTTAATTAGAACACCTGCAGCCATAGGCAGGCTAATCAGTGCCGGGTTTAAAGAGCTCACTACCAGTCAGGCAGGGGGAGCAGAGGGAAGAGCGTGTGTGAGAGCTGGGCATAAGAGGGCAAGGAGCGAGAGTGAGAGAGGTACTGCTTGTGGATTGAGGAGACAAGTGTTATAGACCCAGGAGAATCTGTGGTAGGATCGGTGAGGATAAAGAAGGTGTTTGGAGGAGGCCATGGGGAAGTAGCCCAGGGAGTTGTAGCTGTCATACAGCTGTTACAGGAGGCACTATAGACAGCTGTGATCCACAGGGCCCTGGGCTGGAACCTGGAGTAGAGGGCGGCCCTGGGTTCCCCCCAAACCTCCCAACTCCTGATCAGACACAGGAGGAGCTGACCCAGAGTGTGGGTTCCCAGAGGGGAAGATCACTGAGGTGAACAAATCCACCAATAAGCGCAGGACCCACCAAAGTAGAGGAGGAACTTTGTCACAAGGCATTACTGCAAAGAGTCATTTGAGGAATATTTGCATATGCATACAAACTTTCGGGCTTGCTTCACTGGAAGAGAGTGTGGAAAGAAAAATGTGTTTGGTCATAGCTTCCTTATAGCATCTATAGACTTAGGGCTTGTTTACACTGATCTGAGGGTCAGACTACGCGTGTGTGAATAGCAGTGTGCACTAAAGTGCTGGGATGTGCATGACTTTTCACACGACATGGCCCATGGTTTGGACACCTGGGGACAAGCCTTTAGTGCTGCTTCCTCTGTCACATTTTTTCCAGTGTATTCATTCTCTATAGAATGTATTTAAGAGTGCGGCTCTGTGCAAAGGGAACAGGGCTATGAGAGAATTATCTACAGGAATCAGACAAAGCAGACCAGGGCAAAGGCTAGTAGCAACGGTGTAAACGCACAATAGGGCTACAGAATGGTGGCATAAAGGGGAAGAAGACACAGATTTGAGAATCTGAAGAAGGAAGCTTGATGAGGAGGTGATGTTTGACCTTGGGCTTATGTGGTAGCTGGTTATCTTTGGCCGCCAAGCTCTGAAATAACAGCTGGTTTCACTTACTTATTCATTTTCAAATGCAATGCAGTTATCGAGCACATTAAAGTCTACCTATACCATGCAGGTAGACTGTGCAGATCCAAAAGCGCTTCTGACATACTAGTTACAAGATGCCTCCCATAACCGATGCTGCACCAGATTCCATTCTAGTTGAACTCTGGTTCTGACTGCATTTTCAACTTTTGGGCAAAGGCCTAGAGCTCAAGTTAGGTGCTTTATTTGATATCAATATTTTTATAAATCACAAACCACTTTTTGTTTTATAAACCACTTGCAGAGTAAGCAGGGTCAAGAGGGTGACACTTTCAGAAAACTGAAGCTAACAGCAAAAATTGTGGTAGGAATATAAAAATGGTCATACCAGGTCAGAACAATGGTCCATCTAGCCCAGTATCCTGGGATCCAGCAGTGGCCAGTGCCAGATGCCTCAGAGAGAGTGAACAGAACAGGACAATTTATAAAGTGATCCATCCCCTGTTGTCCACTCCATCTTCTAACAGTTAGAGGTTTAAGGATACCTGGAACATGCCATTGCATCCCTGGCCTTCTAGGCTAATAGCTGTTGATGGACCTATCCTCCTTGAATTTATCTAATTCTTTTTTGAATCCGGTTATAGTCTTGGCCTTCACAACATCCCCTGGCAACAAGTTTGAGCATGCAGTAGTACTTCTGTGGGTTTTAAACCTGCTACCTATTAATTTCATTTGATGGCCCCTAGTTTGTGTGTTGTGTGAAGGGGTAAATAACACTTCCTTATTCACATTCTTCAAACCAGTCATGATTTTATAGATCTCTATCATATCTCCCCTCAGTTGTCCCTTTTGCAAGCTCAATAGTTCCACTCTTTTTAATTTCTCCTCACATGGAAGCTGTTCCATGCACTTAATTGTTTTTGTTGCCTTCTCTGTATTTTTTTTTCCAATTCTAATATATTTTTTGAGATGGGGTGACCAGAACTGCATGCAGTGTTCAAGGGGCGAGTGTACCATGGACTTGTATAGTGGCATTATGGTATTTTCTGTCTTTATTATCTATCCCTTTCTTAATGGCTCCTAACATTCTGTTGGCTTTGAAGATGGCTGCTATAGATTGAGCACGTTTTTTCAGAGAACAATTTAGGATGACTCACAGATCTTTGAGTGGTAACAGCTAATTTGCATGTATAGTTGGGATTATGTTTTCCAACGTGCCTTACTTTGCATGAATCAACACTGAATTTCATCTGCCATTCTGTTGCCCAGTCACCCAGTTTTATGAGACCCTTTTGTAACTCTTCGCAGCCTGCTTTGGACTTAACTATCCCGAATAATTTTGTATCTGCAAACTTTGCCGCTTCACTGATTACTCCCCTTTTCCTGATAATTTATGAATATGTTGAACAGCACAGGTCCTGTCCTAGTACAGATCCTTGGGGGACCCTGCTATTTACCTCTCTCTATGGGGAAATTGACTGTTTAAAAGATAGGAAACAAAGGATAGGAATAACCAGTTACTGCTCCATGAGAGGACCTTCCCTCTTATCCCATGACCCTGCCTACTTTGACAAGGTCCTTCATAAATGCTTTCTGAAAGTCCAAATACACAATATTGTGGCAAATTGCTGGTATTGTTCTCTGGGTCTCGCGCTTTCTCTTCTCTGGGGTAGGTTCAGGGCGATATTGCTTGCCTCTGAACCAGTTCTTAATCACTCCCCTAGTGTCCTGGGAGGAGGGGAGTGGAGAGGGAGGGACCTGGGCCCGCCCTCTACTCCAGGTCCCAACCCAGGGGCGCTTCTCGCCTCTCTTCTATACAAGCCTGGTGCCCCCTACCTAGGGTTTCTGTTGGGCTTCCCATCCACGCAGCACTCCTCCAAACCTTCTATTTCTCTTGGACAAACTCTTCTCTTCTGCAATCTGCACTCTGCTCCAATCCAACCTTTCTCCTTCAACTACCACCCCTGTCTGACTGAAGCAGGGGTTTCCATATCCATGACTGGAGTCAGGTGCTCTAATGGACGTCAGGTCAGGTGCTCTAATTGCCACAGCTGTTCTAGTTAATAAAGCAAACCTTCCTCCCTTGGCAGGAATAAGGCCCCCTGCTAACACTCTATGCTGCCCTCTGGCCATGCTGTATCACATATCCCCCCCCCCCGCTCAACACAAGGGGTTGGGCTACTCGGGACGAGAGGCAGTGTTGGCGTGAGAGGCCATCAGCGTTGCCGTGTTGGCTTCCAGCCCTATGCTGGACCCGAAAAATGGAAAGGTTGCAAAGAGAGGAACCACCGTCGTCACTCTGGCGTTTCTTCCCTTGTTCCTATGCATCCACTGGAAGCGGGCGTGATCAGTCACAAGGGTAAACCGCCGCCCCAGGAGATAGTAGCGGAGAGTCTCCATAGCCCATTTTATCGCAGACATTCCTTTTCAACAACAGCGTATTTTTGTTCCCTGGGGAGGAGCTTCCGCTGAGGTACAAGATGGGGTGCTCCTCCTCCCTACCATCTGGAAAGGACGGCACCGAGGTCCACCTCCGAGGCGTCCGTCTGCAGGATGAATTCCTCTCGAAGTCTGGGGCCATGATACCGGATGGCAGCATAGGGCTGTCCGCAAATCTGCAAATGCTGCTTCCGCCGCATCTGTCCACTTCACTATCTCGGGGCCCCGAGCTTTTATCAGATCCGTCAATGGCCCCGCTCTTGTGGCAAAATGAGGGATGAATCTCCGATAGTATCCAACTATACCAAAAATGCTCTGACCTGCTTCTTGCGGATTGGTCGAGGCCAATCTTGTATTGCCTCCACCTGTTCCATTGCTTCACCACCCCTCTCCCTACGACATGCCCGAGGTATTTGGCCTCAGCTAGTCTATCACGCATTTCAGAGATTAGCGTGAGACCAGCCTTTCGCAAAGCGTCCAGCACTGCTTCCACTTTGTCCAGGTGTGTCTCCCAATCAGGGCTATGTATAACTATGTCGTCTAGATAGGCGGCGCATAGTTGGCATGGGGTCGTAATAACTTATCCATCAGTCTTTGGAATGTGGCAGGGGGCCCCATGGAGTCCGAAAGGGAGGACAGTGTACTGGAACAGGCCATCGGGTGTAGAAAAAGCAGTCTTTTCCTGGCATCCTTGGCCAGGGGTATTGCCAATATCCTTTGGTCAGATCGTAGGGTGGTTAGGTATTTGGCCTTGCCTAACTGATCAACCAGCTCGTCAATGCGTGGTATCGGGTAGGCATCGAAGTGGGATACTCATTTAATTTCCGGAAGTTGTTACAAAACCTCAGGGTGCATCAGGCTTGGGACTAGTACGATCGGACTGGACCACTGGCTGTGGGATTCTTCAATGACCCCGAGTTCCAGCATCTTTCGCACTTCCATCCTAATTTCTTCCCTTTTAGCTTCCGGTATTCGATATGGTCTTCGTCACCCTTACGGGGCTGGTGACAATATGATGTGGACTAGTGCCGTTCGACTGGTTTGAGTACAAAATACGTCCTGGTTCGGTGGATCATTTCAATGACTTCCATCCGTTGTTTTCTGGGGTTAAGTCAGGAGATATCTTTACTGCTCCTGCGGGCCGTCTGCCTGAGGTAGAGCTCCTCGAGTGACCAGACACGTCTCTCTGTCATGCCAGGGGCTTCAGTAAGTTGATGTGGTATATATTTGCTCTGGCTTCCGCGGATCTGGGCGTCTAACCTTATAATTCACTTCTCCAATGGCTTCCACTATCTCATATGTCCGCCAACTGGCTAGGAGTTTGCTTTCTGTGGTCGGCACTAACACCATCACCCGTTCCCCGCTGAAATCTTCGCATTTCGCCCGACCGGTTGTAGTATGTCCGCTGTGGCCTCTTGTGCTTTTTCTAAATGCTCCCGTACTATCGGGGTTACTCGAGTTATCCGCTCATCGCATCTGTGTCACATGCTCAATAATATTCTTTCCTGGGTTGGTTGTTCCTCCAATCCTCTTGGCGATATCAATATCCCGCGTGGGTGGCGTCCATATAAGAGTTCAAAGGAGAGAAAACCCGTGGACGCCTGGGAACTTCCCGTATAGCGAACATTAGATACGGCAAAAGAGTGTCCCAGTCCTTTCCATCCTGTGCTACCACCTTCCGGATTCTACTTTTGAAGGTTCGATTGAATCTTTCGATAGTCCGTCTGTTTGTGGATGGTAGACGGAGGTCCTCGAATGGCTTGTATACGGAGCAGGGCACATAAGTCTTCATTAGTTTTGACGTAAACGGGGTTCCTGTCTGTCAGGATCTCCTTAGGGATGCCCACTCTGCGAAAACCTGTAGTAGTTCTTTAGCTTATTGCCTTAGACTGTGGGTTCTTAAAGGATGAGCCTCTGGATAGCGTCGTGGCATAGTCAAGGATGACTAGTACGTTTTGTGGCCCCGTGCCGACTTTTCTAGTGGCCACTATGTCCATAGCTATCCTCTCGAACGGACATCAATAATAGGTAAAGGTACTAGTGGGGCCCGCAAGTGAGGTCGGGGGCTATGCAGCTGGTCATTCAGGGCAGGAGGCACAATAACGCTGGACTTCTGCTCGTATTCCTGGCAATAAAACCTTTTAGTATTCTATCCAGCGTCTTGTCTACCCCTAGATGTCCCCAAATAAATGACTGTGAGCTAACTCTAGTAACGGCCTTATGTGTTTCCGTGGGACTAGGAGTTGCTCTACTTCTTCCCCTCGTATTTGCTCTATTCTGTACACAGATCACGTTTGAGCACGTAATATGGCCTTGGCCTTTGACTTTTCTTCTACAGGCACTCCATTTACTTCACTACCTCCTCCCTCACGTTTGCATATAATGGATCTTCGGCCGGTCCTGCCAAAGGTCTCACGTGCAGTGCTGAACTGACCTAATTCCAGGGGGCCTATTTCAACTCTTCCCCCTGGGGTGCTCCCACTTGGGCAGAACCTCCTCTGAGTCTCTCCATGACCCGAACTTCTCCTTGTCTCCTGGGCGGGTTCGCCTACCCACAGGGAAGTCTTTTGATTTAGCTGCCAGAATCCTGGTCCCTAACTTTTTAGCCGCCCTTCGTTCTCGCCTAGCCCTGCGGGTTTTTCAGGGATGAGAACCATTCTGGAGCAAATTCAGCAAACATTGGGCGAGGCTATCTTTAGTTGCCTCTGTCTCAACTGGGGGTTGCTACCCTCTCTGCCTCTATCGGGGTCAGTAAGTTCTCAAACCCAGGGGAATCTCTCCAATCAAAACAGGATAAGGGAGCTTGGGACTACTCCTGCAGAACTCTGGTGGTATTCCCTGGATTTCAATCCGTACTGGAATGTAGGTAAAATTCACGTGCATGTACGCATGTTACCCTGTGCTTTTGGCCCGAGTTAGTTGTCTGTTCCCACCAACTTTCCGAGACCAACGTGACAGCACTCCCCAAATCTATTAATGCTATGGTTTTTTATACATTCATTTTTACTGGTCTGGTAAATCCATGTGAGGTCAATGTAACCCCTACCAGGTGATCAGCCACATTGCTCCCCATAACTCCCAGATTACACTTGCATAGGCACCTCCTGTTGGGACATTGGGCTATATGCCCAATTCCCACATTCATAACACCTTCCCCTCATTCCGGTTATCACCCCTGCTGGGGCTAGTTGGCCGCCCCGCACCACTCTTCCCAAACCCCCCAGGTCCCTTTCGGCCTCGAGCATTCTCACTGTCGTTCTCCCGGTTATAGTTTTTTCTAGAGTTCGACAGTCCGGCCTGGGTTTTGGGGTGTCTTCCTGGGTTGCCGTTCTCCCCGCTGGAGTCTGGAACAGTCGCGGCTCCAGTTGTCTTTCCACGAGGAGACCAACGTCATCATAGGTAGAGGGGTCACTCTGACCACCCAAGCCTGAGTCCTGGTGGTAACCCGCATATACCGGTCCAATATTAGTACCTCCATCATCTCCTCAAGCTATGGGCTTCAGGGTGCAGCCATTTCCAGGTCAGGTGATCAAGTCAAACAACTGCGTTCGGGGTGTCTTGTCCTCCATATATGCCATTCATGGAACCTCGGGCTTGTAGCGCCGTTGTCATTCCGAACCTGGCCAGGATCTCTGCTTTAGCTGGAATAGTTTGCTGCAGCTTCTGCAGACATATCGTAATAGACCTTCTGGGGCTTCCACATAGGAATGGGGCAAGGATACCAGACCATTGTTCTCGGGGCCAGGCCTCCCGCAGGCTGCGTTCTCTCAAAGCCAGGAGGTATGCTTCCACATCATCCTCCCTGGTCATTTTTTGTAAGTAATGGGCTAGCCCATATGGTCCGGGTCCCTTCCCGTGGTGATTCTGTTCCATAAGGGTCTTCATCTGGCTTATTAGGTCTCTCAGCAGGGCTCGGTCTGAGCAGCCTGACTCAGCAGCAGGCTGATTAGTCTCTTGCTGCAATCTAGTCGCCTCTTGTTGGGCGGTTGCCTGGACCTGGTAGCTCCTGCTGGGCCGCGGTGGCATGTATAAGGCCTTGACCACGTCGTCCATCTTAAGGGTGGAGGGTTATGTCTCCCCCTGGACTATGTCCCCAGCGCGCAAATCCCACCCCTGACACACGTGTGGCAAATTGCCGGTATATGTTCTCTGGGTCTCGCGCTTTTCTCTTCTCTGGGGTAGGTTCAGGGCGATATTGCTTGCCTCTGAACCAGTTCTTAATCATCCCTAGTGTCCTGGGAGGAGGGAGTGGAGAGGGAGGAAGACTCGGGCCGCCCTCTACTCCAGGTCCAACCCAGGGCCCTGGGGTTGTGGGTGAACCACTTGACTAGCGGTTTCTTCCCCCGGGTTATCTTCCTTCTCATACCGTCAGCCTGTGAAGGGGCTTCTCGCTCTCTTCTATACAAGCCTGGTGCCCTTACCTAGGGTTTTGTTGGGCTTCCAATCACCGCAGCACTCCTCAAACCTTCTATTATCTCTCTGGACAAACTTTTCTCTTCTGCAATCTGCACTCTGCTCCAATCCAACCTTTCTCCTTCAACTACCACCCCTGTCTGAGACCTGAAGCAGGGGTTTATATCCATCACTGGAGTCAGGTGCTCTAAGTGGAGTCAGGTGCTCTAATGGCCACAGCTGTTTCTAGTTACTAAAGCAAACCTTCCTCCCTTGGCAGGGAATAAGGCCCCCTGCTAACACTCTTATGCTGCACTCTGGCCATGCTGTATCACAATATCCACTGAATCACCCTTGTCTATATTTGTTGATCACCCACAAAGAGCTCTAATAGACTGGTGAGGTATGATTTCTCTTTGCAAAGCAAATTGACACTTCCTCAACATACTGTGTTCATCTGTGTCTCATAATTCTGTTCACTTTAGTTTCATCCAGTCTGCCTGGTACTGAAGTCAGGCTTACTGGCCTCTAATTGCCAGGATCGCCTCTGGAGCCTTTTTTAAAACAAAAAACTATCTGCCACTCATCCGGTACAGAAGCTGATTTAAATGATAGGTTACATACCACAGTTAATAGTTCTGAAAATTCATATTGGAGTTCCTTTAGAACTCGTGGGTGAATGTCATCTGGTCCTAGTGACTTATTACTGTTTAATCAATTAAAGATTGGATGGATGGATTGTGAATAGAGGATAAACAGAATGAGGCAGGACATAAGGAGGAAGAGATACCAGTACAAGTTAAAGTGAAAATCACCATTAGAACCCCTTACTTGGCAGCCACAGGAGAAAGGTCAAGGATAGAATGGATCTTTTCTCTGGCTGAGGTGGTGCTTCTGGATCAGGGCTGACATGGGAGGAACTGTACTTTTAAGGAGCTCTGGCAGGAGCTTGCTGGAATTGTTATGCTATGAAGAAGCTCATGGTAAGCAATGCTGACCAGTTAACTAAGACAGCAACTGAAGCAGAGCTCTTGCAAGCACCTTGAGCACAGAGTGACCACTGAATACCACAGGAGTTGGTGGGAAGGGAAGTCTGTGCTACTACTGCCTGTTTCGACAATGATGGAGGATTCAGGCTCCAGAACTGTCCACTTGGTACCTTTCCCATCGGAAGCAAACACTCTCAGCTGCCTTCCTAACCAAGGTACTCACTGCCATCACTGATTGCTCTGTACTCCTTCCCCTTTGCCTGCACCATGCTTCAGTCTGCCAAGTAGAGGAGGGGTTGCTCAGAAGGCAGCAGGAGAATCTGTTCTTAGTTGTCTCCATCCCCAGGAGCTAGTCTGAAGATATAGCTGGCCTGGAACCAACTCCCCTAAACCTGAATTCTACCATTGGATCCTGGATCTGTCTGAGTCAAAAACCCTTGGTCTCAAATTCTCCCACACCAGGATTTGAAATCTGGTTCCCATATCGGAGACCCTTTGGATTCAGACTTTTATATCCACTGACTGTTGATCCAAGCTGTGGACTTTGGGCTCCAGCTGTGAAATTGGATCTGAATCTGTCATGAGGTTTGTTGTGGGCCAGTCTCTAGTCCTATAGAGAGATAATAATTAATAACCACCCTTAAACTTTCACTGAGAATTCAGATTGGATGATGTCAAAGGTCTAGCCTCCCTCCTCCTCTCCTCATCCTGCTTGTCACTATATTGCTTATCATTGCCATGCAAATAGAAAGTGATTACACAGCTAATTCTGCCTGGCAAATTAATAAAAGGATATCGAAGTCCTAGAGCTTCCTGGTATTTCAAGCTGCCACTGTCAAATGCCAACACCTACCTGAAATGTGAGAAGGTAGATTTCTGTGTTCTGTGCATGGCATCTGTTCTCAATGCAGTTGCAAATACTAGAGCAAAGGCAAAACAATGCCACCCTCTTAGGATTTGCTCAGTTTCGGGGGAGAGGTGCCAGAGAGGGATTAGTTACCCTATTGCCAACCTTGAACGGTATCAGGAAGTGTGGCAGCTGAGCACGTCACTCTGTTAACATTTACAAGCTCAATAGCAATCCAGATTAAGCTTGCTTCATTGGTACCAGTCTCGCTTTATATAGGCACCCAGAACTCCAGCAAGTCAGAAATTGACTCTTTCTTCCCACATGGGCCTGACTAAGAGTTTAAAGCCACAGCTGAGCCATTTGAATGTAGGCCCCTTAGGGAAATCACCCATCTAACCCATATTTGGTGCAGCCCTCTTTGGGGACCATCACCTTGTTGTGGTGAAGGGGCTTGTGTGTTCCAATGATCCTCAGAGCTAAGTTATCGGAAGCTTCATGTTCCTGGTAGGGTCTCCCAAGGCGAACAGGTCTGAGGGGAGGTCCTGGACAAGGCACAGTCCAATCTCCCAAGTCCTCAATGATGGATCAGGTGGAAGAGGGTCCTCAATGGCTGTGAAAGCAGATGAAGGCTGCAGCAAGTGGAGATCTTCAGTCATCTCGGACTTTGCCTGCCACTGGGCCTGAGACCTCCATCTTGTCATGATCGTGTAGTTGCTGTAGGCACACCAGCTTCCCCATGTTAAAAGGAATTAAGCGCAGGCTTCTACCACGGGAAATAACATCTTTCCAACCTTCCAAGCCCTGTGGCGATGGACTAGTGGTGACAGGAACAGGATTAGTGAATCTGGCAGTCCCTAGCCATGAATCTGCACATAGGCGGCAGTAGTTAGATGGTCATCAGACACCTGGACTGAGACAGGGGTGCAATTCAGCAGCTATTATCGTGACTGAGCAGGCCTCTTTAGGATCCCCTCTGCTCACCCCACACGGGGAGAGGGCTAGAAAAGGTTCCCTAAACCTAGGCTGTCTCATACACTCCTGGCTGGATTATCACGTTCAGTGGGATCACTCTGCCTGCAGTTGAGGCTATAAAAAGACAGTGACTTTTGCTACATGGAATGTTTGCACCCTGGTGGATAACAACGATAATGTATGGCCAGAAAGAAGAACTGCTATTGTCGCCAGGGAACTTGCAGGATATAATATCGACGTCGCTGCCCTGAGTGAGACAAGGTGCCCAGATGAAGGTCAACTGAGAGAAGAAGGTGGAGGCTACACCTTTTTCTGGAAAGGAAAATCTGCAGAGGACAGGTGCATTCATGGTGTTGGTTTTGCAATTAGTGTCAGTCAGCTTATAGAATTTCCTGTAGGAATCATAAGACATTCATTGACTCTTTGTCTTGAGCTCAGCAACAACCAGTCTGCTGCTGTCATCAGTGTGTATGCCCCAATGCTTGATTCTATCGAGGATATCAAGGAACAATTCTATACAGATCTTGACAGAGTCTTGATCAATACTCCCAAGGAGGACAAGATCGTTCTCCTTGGAGATTTTAATGCTAGAGTCAGGCGGGAGTCAGATCTCTGGAATGGCACTATCAGAAAAGGAGTAGGAAAGGCTAACACCAGCGGCATCCTCCTTCTGAGCAAATGAGTACAACATGGCCTGGACATCATGAACACCCTCTTTAGACAAAATGAGATGTATTAGACCACCCGGAGACACCCTGACTCCAGGCATTTGCACTTTCTTGACTGTTATTGGAAGAGCTTGAGATGGGAGGGATTTCCGCATCACGAGGGCCATGCATGGAACCGATGGTTGGTGGACAGACCATCTCCTTGTTAGATCAATCATGAATTTCCAGATCACCGCAAGGCATCACAAGCTGGCAAAATCAGTATGAAAGAAATTCAGCATAAAGTCCCTTGAAGATATAGTGACTCAGAAGCAACTTCAGAAGTGTCTCCCAAGAGAACTTGGCCACTATGCCTACAGCTGATGATGATGATTAAAATTTCTGGAAGGGATTAAAGACCGCCATTCTCTTGGCATGTGCTGAGTCCATTGGCTATGTCACCTGCTATCACCAAGATTGGTTTGATGAGAACGATGCTGAGATTCAGGGCCTGCTTGACCAGAAAAGAAAAGCTCACCGCATGTGGCAAAATGACATAACACCAGCAGAAGAACGAGTCATACAGGCAACTCAAGGCTGATGCCCAAAGGAAATTCTGTGACATTAAAAAGTGTTGGCAAGAAAAGGCCAAGGAGATTGAGCTTTATGCTTATAACCATGACATGAGGAGTTTCTTTCAGGCAATAAGGGTCATTTATGGCCCATGCTCCCATGGACCCAGACCACTCTGAGCCCAAGGTGGGTCAATGTATTTTAAGGACAGTGAAGCCAACAAAGCCAGATGGAAGGAGCATTTTGAGTTACTCCTGAACCGTGAATCAGCTGTCTCTGATGCCACTATTGAATCTATAGCTCAACGACATGAAAGAGAATCTCTTGTTGACCCCCCTCCACCCTCAAAGAAGTAACACAAGTCATTATGCAAACTAAGAACAACAAGTCAGCAAGGCCAGATTACATACCAGCTGAAGTGACCAAGTTTGGAAGTGGAGAACTGGTAGGGAAGTGCCACAAACCTTTTCTTCATATCTGGTACAATGAGAAGATTCCAGAAGACTTGAGAAACACTAACATTATAACAATCTTAAAGAAAGGAGATAAGTTGGAACGTGGAAACTATCAAGGCATTGCCTTGCTATCTACAGCAGGGAAAACTCTTGCCTGTATCCTCTTAAACCGATTACTTCCCCTTGCTGAGGAAATATTGTTGGAATCTCAGTGCGGTTTTAGACCATCCCGCTGGACAACAGACATGGTCTTTGTTGCCCACCAATTCCAGGAAAAGTCTCGGGAGCAATATCAGGACCTGTACATGGCTTTCATTAATGTGACAAAGGCATTTGACTCTATCAGTCACGAAGCCCAGGGGAGGTGCTAGCCAGATTTGGCTGCCCATCAACATTTATTAAGGTCCTAAGTCGTCTTCATGATCAGCTTCCTATACAGCAAACATGACTCTCCCAGGTCAGTGTACGTAGAGCTAAAAATGTCTGGACATATTGTGGGCGGATTTGCAGTTCCGGGATCAGATTCCGGCGTCATCTCAGGCCCCATCTGTAAATCCGTGGTAGAGATCATCCTCAAATTGAGGGATCCCCAATCAATCAATCACTTGGGGCAGCAAATGCTAAGGGTGAAAGTCAAACAAGACTGGCCCCCAAATATAGCTGTTTATAGTAATTCTGGGGTTAGAAAGACATGTAGGTCACCTAAAATAAAAAAAATCGCCCATTCATCCAGCCCACTTTAGCAGCATTGGACAAATATTTGAAATTGATGTCACCAAGGTCCTCTCCCTTAATTACTTTCATGAATATCAGGAATTTTTATCCCTAGGATAGAGCAAAGTGACTCTTTGTGGGTAAGAGCTGAGATTACTGAATAGGGACAGCTGTTCCTGGGCCCTGGTTTGAAATCCTATCAAGAGACATGTAATAATGTAAATAATATAAAGATGTTTACAAGAAAAACATTTTATTGTGAAATCTGAATACAACACGGTTCTCTCTAGACCTTTAACCACATTTGAGGAGCTCACCTGAGGAGCAAGCTGGTTTAATTAACAAAAGTTTTAATTTCTAAGCTACTGTATACTATACTTTAATTTATCCAAAACCCTATTACCTGAACTGCCGCATTATCTGAATTCCTTTCAGGTCCCCCAGCATGAGATACGTGCCCTTTGCAGCACGTATCTCATGCTGGAGGCAAGGAAGGGGTTTAGATAATGCATAGTTCAGATAATAGAACAGGAGGAGGGTGAGTCCCTGATCACAGGGAAGGAAACTCTGCTACTGAATGGCTCCTATGGCCGTGCAGGGAGCCCTGTGCAGCCCTGTTGGCATGGGAGCAAGTGAGTGGGCCATGATAGCACAGCTGCACCAGGCTCCCTGTGCTGGTACAGGACTGTAGTGACAGCCAATCCCTGCAGGTGCAAGGTGCAGGGAAGGCTGAGGTCCAAGCAAGGCAAAGCATCATCCTGGCCGGGAGTCTCTGCTCTGCCCCACAGGACCTCAGTCGCCTCCCTACATCTTACACTTGTATTGTCGCCAGCCCTCCTGGAGTGAGTGAATGAGGAAGCGCAGACAACCCCATGTAGGACTTCAAGGAGGAGGAGCTTCCGGAGGCTCCCCTGCTGCCCAGTGGCACTTGTGCTCTTGCTTATCTGAACTCCTGATTATCTGAATACAATCCAGGTCCCCCCTGCTACTTCGATAAAGGGGAGTATCCTGTGTACACAGTTTGTTTTCTGATCAACATCTTTTTCAATTCAATCTAGATGAAAAGATGGTAATGGGATTTGGAGAAAGAAACTGATCTAGATAAGTGGGTCTCTGTGTGGGAAAAGGGATCTACATATTCGGTGTCTATAGCTTCCAACGGAAATGTTTGTACAGGATAGATGGCATTTGCCTAAAGACTTTTTAGACTTGATTTACCGAAGCGGGCATTTTTTTAAAATGTGTGCTATTAATTTTGGGTGGCTGAATTTTTTTGGGTGCTCAAACATGAGACACCATAGGGCTGCGGCTCCCATTGGCTTCAACTGGAATTGTAGGCACGAAGCGATAAGCAGGCATATAGTTTCTCAAGTTGGGCATCCAAAATCAGTGGCCACTCTGGAAAACACTGGCCCTCATTTATGCACTCAAAAGGTGGCAAATTCAAAACTGATAGTATTTCTTTTTATTTCACACAATGCCTGATTAGGCGGTGGAACTCATTGCCCCAGGATGCTGTTAAAGCCAACAATTTAGTCAGACTCTAACAGGGACTGGACAGTTACATGGCTATCAGGAATATCCAAAGTTATTATAAATATCTGAATCTTTCCCAGGGATCTGAAATCTCAGGCCATGTCTACACTAAAAAACTTTGGTCAACAGAAGTTATGTTGGCATACAGTCACCGCAATTAGTATATCACTTGTGTATGCCTATGTGGCTCCTTGCACTGGTGCAGCATGTACTTGTCATCCAGAGCAGCAGATTACCCTTGGCAATGTTGAAATTCCAATAGTGAAATTCCAATCCTTTGCTCCCCTGGTTCCTGAAGCAGTCGGTACACCAGCCACCTGGACAACACCGAGGAATGATTTAACAACCGGCTCAGCAGGTGCGGAAAGACAATTGAATATGCTTTTGGTAGACTGAAGGACTGATGGTGGTATGTACTCAGGATATTTTTCTCACAAAGATCAAATCTTAACGGTTGTAGCTGCCTGTTGTGTCCTGCATAACATCTGTGAGGCAAAGGGAGAAAAGTTGCCGCTGGGGTGGAGAGTAGAGGTGGAGTGGCTGTCTGAGTTTGAACAGCCCGTTACAGAGACTATTAGAAGAGCTCCGAGTAAACCTAGGCAGCTGAGGGAGACCTGGAAAGAGCCCTTTAATATGGACTGTGCTCTATTTGGCCCTTAAGTTTTGAGGGCTGTTAAGCATTGTGTGGTACTTGGTGCACATACTTGATAATAACACTGTCTGTTAATGCACCTATTCATTTTGTAGTGTTTGCTAAACATTTATAATTACACTGTGTGTGTCACTGATCCCATGAGTTCTGTTGCCATGTACAATAAGTGGGCACTTTCAGTAGTGCTAGGCATTCTGCAGCGTATTTTGAGAAATAATAATTAAAATACATTATGTTCCCCACAATAGACTTTATTGCATACCAAAATCAGTGCGTAGAAACTATGTGTAGTTAAACAAATACAATAAAAACATCTGAGATAAATTAAAGGATCAGAACTTAACAGGGGGAAAGAACATTCATGTCGATTTTAGCTCGACATACACTGACCTGGGAGAGCCATGTTTGCTGTGTGGGAAGCTGTGGCTGTCCTTACTGTCCGCTGATGTGGAATGGTAGAGGTAGGGATGTAACCTCTGATGTCATGAGGAAGGTTGAGCGGTGGTGGGTTGTAGGCTTTTGTGACTTTATTCCTTATTCTAATAAAGATCACTAAGGCTTTACTGTGCCCTCAATGTGAGTGTCTTTGCCATATGCCCTGAGGGTCCTGACAAGATATTGAGCTCATTGGTTTTAATTCTGTATAGCCTCAAGCTGGGACAAGAACCGTATGATCTTCTGGTCAATTAGCAATTAATACAAATATTATTAATCTTTAAAAGGATCAGGCAACAAATGGCTATTAGCCAAGATGGTCAGGGATGCAACCTCATGCTCAGGGTGTCCCTAAACCTGTGCTAGAAGCTGGGACTGGATAACAGGGGATAGATCTCTCAATGAAGGGATCCTTCATTCCCTTTGAAGCATCTAGCACTGGCCGCTGCTGGAAGATAAGACATTGGGTGGATGGACAATTGGTCTGACTCAATATGTTCTTATGTTCATGCCCCTCTAAGATAACTGCAGTGATGCCTGTCGAAGTTAACAAGCTAGCAGCATACAGGTCTGGGCAGCTTTGGGATGCCAGTAGCAGCTGTTCTCTCTGTGCCTTTTTTACTCCCGAGAGTGAGAGATCAGGTAAAATCACCAATGCCTGTGGAAAGTAGCATCAGTATTCAGTGCCATTGTCCTATACAGTAACTCCTCACTTAAAGTCATCTCGGTTAACGTTGCTGATCGATTACAGAACATGCTCATTTAAAGTTGTGCAATGCTCCCTGTCACGGAGTGTGGTGGAGTCCGGTCCTGCACCCCTCTTCCTGGGACTCACAGTGACTCTCAGCCAGCCAGTAAAACAGAAGGTTTATTGGACAACAGGAATGCAGGTTACAGCAGAGCTTGGAGGCCCAACCAGGACCCCTCAATCGAGTCCTTCTGGGGGTTCAGGGTCTTTGGATCCCAGCTTGGGATACCCTGAATTCCAACCACCCAGCCCAAAACCGAAACTGAACTGCACTTGCTCCAGCCAGCCCCTTCCTTTGTCCAGCTTCCCAGGCAAAGATGCTGACCCCCACCCCCCTACCTGGCTCAAGTTACAGGCTTAAATCCTGTCCCTCACCTAAAGACATCCCCAGATCTCCCATCCCCCACACAGACAGTCCTTACTGCATCATACTCCCTTATAACGTTGTTTGGCAGCCGCCTGCCTTGTCCACTGCTTGCAGAAAGAGCAGCCGGTTGGAGCTTGGAACCAGAGTGGACTGACAGCCCACCTATCAGCTCCCCTAAGTTCCTTATGTGGCAGCTGCCCAGCAGCCTATCAATTGCCAGGCTGTTCAGCTGTCTCTCCCACCACTGCCATGTGTTGCTCCTGCCCTCTGCTTTGGAGCTGCTGCTGGGAGCCTCCTGCTGCTGTGCACGGGGGGAAGAGGGGTGCTAATGTCATGGTGTCCCCGTCCTTCCTGCTCCTTTACTCCCTTCTCCACAAAGTGGGGGCGAGGGGGAAACACAACAGAGCTCAGGACAGAGGGAGCTTGCTGGCTGCAACTGCTGTATCAACTTGCTGACCTACTTAAAAAGGCAATGTACTTAAAGTGGGGTCCACTTACTTAAAGGGGCAATGCACATCTCTCTCTCTCACACACACACACACACGTGTCTCTGTCTTTCTCTGCCATGCTGTCTCCTTCCCACCATGCAAGTTGCCTTGTAGAGTGTGAGGCTATATTAACAACGTGTTAACCCTCGAGGGCTCAGCCGAGTGCTAGTTCATCATTTAGCAGTAAGGTATTCCCAGGAAAATATCCCACCCTTGGTCTTCACCACCTCAACCAAGCTTCACAATCGTTGCTGTGTACAGTATAAAAATGGTTTGTTTAAAACTTATACTCTGGGTGTGTGTGTGACACTTATATAGTCTTTTATCTGGCAAAAAAAATTCCCTGGAGCCTACCCCTCCCCCATTTACATTAATTCTTATGGAGAAACTGGATTCGCTTAACATCGTTTCACTTAAAGTAGCATTTTTCAGGAACATACCTACAACATTAAGTGAGGCGTTACTGCATTCATTTTGATTGCATGAAGCAATACAATTCTCTCCTCATTCCCCACCCCATCCCCATCCCCCATTGCCTCAGTAGGCCACACTTACAATGACTGGGACTAGAGAGTGATGCTGTGCACAAGTGCTCTAAAGCTGTAGTGTCAATAAGCATGTCTTCTTAAAGTGTTAGGGAAGGGAGTTCTGAAACTTAACTTTCGCTTTCTGTTGGGACTATACCTACAATACTTCTGTGTGTTTTATCTGTAGCTGCTGCCATTGCAGCCTTGAGGGGTGACCTCCCTCCACAACCGCAGAGCGCCTGAGCCAGATAGGGATGAGAAAAGACAACTCGGAATGACATGTTCAATGAGAGCCTGCATTTATCAACACTCAATTTCATCTGTCATTTTGTTGCCCAGCCACTCAGTTTTTGTGAGATTCCTTTGTAACAATTTGCAGTCTGCTTTGGACTGAACTATCTTGAGTAATTTTATATCATATCTGCAAACTCACTGTTTACCCCTTTTCCAGATCATTTATGCTTAGGTTGAACTGGACTGGTCTCAGGACAGATCCTTGGGAGTTCACTCTTTACCTCTCTCCATTGTGAAAATTGACTGTTTATTCCTACCCTTTGTTTCCTGTCTTTCAACTAGTTATTAATCCATGAGAGGAGCTTCCCTCATATCCCATGACTCCTTACTTTAAGAGCCTTTGATAAGGGACTTTGCCAAAAACTTCCTGAAAGTCCAAGTACACTATATCCACTGGGTCACCCTTGTCCACGTTTGCTGGCCCCCTCAAAGAATTCTAATAGACTGGTGAGGCATGATTTCCATTTACAAAAGTCATGTTGACTCTTCTCCAACAAATTGTGTTCATCTATGTGTCTGATAATTCTGTTCTTTATTATAATTTCAACGAATTTGTCTAGAACTAGAAGTTATGCTTTCTGGTCTGTAACCAGTCTGTGACCCCGGGGCATTGGAGTTTACAATTGTAAACAGAGCAGTCAGTGTCAGGCATCTGCTGGAGGACTGTGTTAAGGTTGACATAGGTAATGCAATATCTGCATTCGCACTGCGTCAACCTCAGTACGCAGAGCATGGCTCAATGCCAGTTGGGGAGTTGGTGGTACTGCATCACTGTATGGGGTGCTTACTTCGGCAAGGGACAAATATAAGTGTAGACACGTACACCTCTAGGTCAATGCATGGCAGCTTACATTGATCTAACTCGGTAATGTAGAGCAGGCTTAAGAGATGGCACATGCCATCGAAGAAGCGAAGGCTGCTGACCATTTAGCTATGAGACAAGCGACAGCAGCACTACGACAGCTGTTGCTAAACAGAAAAAGGAGATGGGTGTAACTGTGGGTGCCAATTTATATTTAACTTTGGCTTGCAAAATTGCACATGCAGTACTGCGAAACTGCGTGTGAAGATTTAGGGAATAAATGTAAAGGAGTTATAAATAGTAATAATACTTTGAAGCTCTCTAAAGGTCTTAAAGCTTTGATTAATTGAGCTTTATGGGGTACTATGAGTTTCCCATTTTACAGATGGGTAACTAAGGCTCAGATTGTGACTTCCCCTAGGTCACACAGTAAATCAGTGACACAGCCAGGAATAGAACCCAGGTAATTTGATGATTCAGAATTGCCAGCTTTGCAGGAAATTGCCTGCCACACTTTCTTGTTTGCTTTACTGTGCTCTGGATTCTGAAACTCTGAGAAGCAGTTTAGTGCAATGAAATATTCCCATTGCTGCGTGTGTGAAAGAGGTCAAGAAGTCACTCTCTCTGCTTGATATGTACAAAAGGCATGTGGGAAGGGCACAGTAACTGATTGAACCTTGGTCACATTTTCCTGACTGTGCAGAACAGTCTGATGTGCTAGCTCTGTTTACTATAGCTGTCCTCAAACAGAGCCAGTGTGCACTGCTCAGCTTCCACACAGCACTATGCCCAGGAGTCACATGGTTGCACTTTGCTGAACCATCTACAAATCCCAACCTTCAGACAATGCCCCAACTGGGAATCTCCTCCCAAATATGGTTTTGATGGTTAGAAGTAATTATGGTTTGAGCAGGTTGTTGCCGAGGGGAGCATGAGCCTACATCCTGAAAACATAGTGTATTGAGCTCTATCGTCACCTGGTGTCAGCTGGTGTAGCTGTAATATCACTGGCACTAGGGTGATTTACACCAGCTGAGGGGCTGGTACTTTGTGCTTTAGCAAGAGTACAGCCAGTGCTGTGATTCAGGGGAGTGCATGTGGCAGCAGAGGCAAGTGGATATCTTGGAAGTTAGTCAGGTCAGAGGTAGGCATGCTAGAAAGATGCATGTGCTTTATACCTGCTATTCTGACACGTCAGTCAATAAGTGAGGCTTACACAGAAAATGCCTTTCTCTCCTTTCGGGGTGGCTGGACTTCCTGGTGTGTATTCCAAAGGATTCCCCTCTTCCTCCAGTCACCTGATGGCGCTGTAATTCAGCTTGCTCCTCTGTTACCACGTGCCGGCCCAGTCCTGTGATTCCATGTGTCATTTCTGGGTTGACCGAACGGCAATTGCCCCAGTGCCTCCTGGGAGTCTGATGCTGGAATACCTGGACTTGTTCTTTTGCATTCCAGCCCACATGGCAAAGAGCCGCTGATGGAGAATGTGGCAGGGTCACAAACTCTTTGATGTGGAATTTCCACATAAATCAGAATCATCGTGTCAGAGAGGGGCTCTCCCAAAGTGAGCTTTTTCCCTCTCTACCAAATAATGTGTGCAGCAAAAGGTTCAGCGCTCTTCGATATGCAGCAGTGTTTGACCAGGGCCATATAATTAAAAGCTAGCAGAGTGGATTAACATGACAGATCTGCATGCTGATAAACTGAAGGGGGTCAAAGGCAGAGCTCACAAGCATGAGGTCCTGTGCTGAGATTTTTCACTGCTTCATCTTTCATCTGTTCTGTCTCTTAGGCCCTGATTTATGATGTCCAAAGCTAGTTCTACTCAGTGAAGGGAGCCCCTTTACATGAACTGCTCAGGAAATGATTATTCTGAGGTACTGAGGCCTAGGTTCTAGTCCCGGGACCCAGCATAAGTCATTTATCTCCAGGCCTGTTTTCTTGCCCACCATTTGTCTGGCTTGTCTATTTAGATTGTAAGGTCGTTGGGTCAGGGACTGTCTCTGTTACTCTGTATTTCTACAGTTCCTAGCTCAGTGAGATCTCAGACTTGGTTGGGACCTGCAGGTGCCATAGTAATACAAGTAGATCATAATATTTAATATTTAGATTCTGGAAGCGCCCCGAAGCTCCAATCAGAGCCCCATTGTGCTCGTGGCTGTACAAACACCTCACAGGTGACATACAGTGGATAGAAGGGAAGAGGGATACAACCAAACATATAGTTTTTAAATGTTTATTGCTAACTATATGGGTACGTCTACACTGCAAAGAAAACCCTGCGGTACCGTCTCAGACCCTGATCAATTGGTGTGGGCTGTGGGGCTAAAAATTGCAGTGTAGATGTTCCCACTCGGGCTGGAGCCTAGGCTCTCAGACCCTCCCCTCTCACTGGGTTTCAGAGCCTGGGCTCCAGCCTGAGCCCACACATCTATACTGCTATTTTTAGCCCTGCAGCTAAAAGTCTCAATTGACCAGAGTCTGAGATGGCACTGCAGGGTTTTCTTTGCAGTGTAGACGTACCCATAGTTAGCAATCAGTTCACCCAGGCTCTGAGAGTCGGTGTAACAGGTTTTTCTTTGGAATGTAGACATACCCTCTGTGGCTGAGATTTTCAGTGACCTATATTTGGAGACATGATTCACGAATCATCTTGACATAAGAGCCCGAGATCTAGGTGGCTTTGAAAATCTCATCTTAACTATATAGATAAAGTTTTCAAAACTGGGTGCCTAAAAGTAAGCAGCTGAATCTATACGATTGAAGGACAGTCAGGGGTGCCCAGTGTCTCTGAAAATCACCCAACAAGCCCCAGAAGCAATTATTAATTTTCTGTTTTCTTAGAAGGAACATGATACAGGAATGCCCTTTCCTTCCATACACTAAGCGAATCTTATCCAGAAATACAGGACACTCTGCCCCCCCGCTTTCATATACATGAACTGATAAAAGAACTAACATTATGACAGTGATATTGTCCTGCTAAAAATAGACCTACTCCTTAGATTATTGCATAAATCTTTCCATACAGTTCAGATATGACCCCTAATGATCCAAAGCCCTTCTAAATAAGTAGTTAATCAGGTTAGACACATTAGTGATGAGATTTTCTGTGGTTTTCAGTGTTGGCCCAATTCAGCGTCCATGGGATTTTTACCAAATTCCAATTGTCTCTATTAGCATGCTTTTGAAAATCCCACCTAGAAGGTTACTGTTTGGGTGCAGCAGTGTTTTCTCTTATTTGTGTTATGGCAGTGAATCACCACGTAGCACTGTTAGTCTTAAAACTTTTTCTGAACACATGAGCAAGTTTTTAGTCTTGGAAGAAAATGTGTGGGGTTTTTTTTCCCTAATGTGGATTCTTTAGGAGAACTGTGGCAAGCAGCAAAGGACTTTGCTCTCTGCCTTAATATCTCTAACTAGTTCACTCTTGAGGGAGTGTCACTCCATGGAATTGTACTTTGGGGTTTGGCTGAGATTCCTTAAGGAGGGGATTGCCGGCATGCTATTTGTGACTACCTCCATTCCAGGACTGGTGCATATAGGTAAATAAAAAGTCGCACTAAGAGTTATCCCAGATTCCATGTCAGTAATTTCTTCTATAATAGGAAACTGACATACAGGGCCCCAACCTCTGCGATTGCTTGACAGAAAGCTGACATTGCAGTTAGTTTCTTCTAACAAGCTTATACTAAAATATTTGGATCCTTATCTTTCAGTGAGCTCTGCCAGGGCAGATCTCCAATCAAATGGAGCTCTGTTTGCTTCAGTGTACGGTCTGCGTGGGTGCAGAGGTTTTCCTATACAATGCATATTGCAGCGTTGGGTCATTAGTATCTCTGGAATTCCTCCACTACTTTGGGCTGGTCAACTACCTTCTTCCTTATGCCAGGATTTCAGGAGGGTTCAGCACCAATGACAAGGGAACAGATTTCCCAAACAGCTCAGCATGCTGGGTGGCTTTTTTTTTTTACTCTGGAAAATCTGGTCATTAAGTATCATGTTGAGAGCTGCAGAGTGCAGAGCATTGAAAAACCTGGCCCGTATTCAGCTCCTTGACCTCTTGAAAATCTGATCCTGTATATGCCCAGCATTGATTGATCTCTTGGAGTTTATTACATTTGATCTATTTTGATATAATGATGGAATACAACAGAACTTTATGAACTGGCATCTCTTGTAGTGCTGAGATTAAGGGCAGTTGAGTCAAATGGCATCCATGCTATCTTTATTCTCTGTTATCGGTGTCTATTACTGTGTCTGCTTGGGGCAGTCATAGTAGCAACAAAGTATTTTAAAAATAAAGCCCCAGCTTTTAAAACAATTTTCTGCATTGGAATAGTCTCACTGATATGCTGAAATGCTCACAAACTGTTCAGTTTTGCATAATCGGGGACTAGGGCCCAGATCTGCTGAAATCAATGGAAGTTAGGAACCTAAATATCTTTGTGCATCTGGGCCTAAAAGACTATTCTAATATCTATTTATTATTAATAATATAGCACATTTATATTAGAGAGGTGCTCGGATTATGTAAATTCTAACTATCCACATTGTGAGATCTCCAAAATTTGTTTGCTCCTCCAAACCTGAAATCTATAGAGATGTTTGTTTATAAATAATACCAAATGTCAGGTGGTTTCACACTAGTTTAAATTCCGGGGACGGCCCTTTCATCTCAAATGCTTCCAAAGCTCTTTCCAAACTGCATCATAAAATTAAAAGATCTCCCGTAGTGATTACAATACCTGCTGCTTCAGTGGGTTTTGGATCAGGCCCTTGCAGTCAAGGAGTCTTTCCATGAATTTTCATGGGCTTTGGATCAGGCCCAAAGCCAACAGTTAGCAACAAACATATTGCTAAATACGAGATTCATATCTAACTCAAACCCACAGAAATTGTTGCCTATGCTCACACTGACCCTCAGCTATCCACTTGGAGAGGGTGAAAATCCCTACTCCTTTCAAACAAGATGGAGATCTGCCTTTCAGTTGTATTGCCAGGAATTCTTAGCCAGATTCAATGGAAAATAATCCTATCTGAGCAGTAAATCTCTGGGTGCTTCTGCATGTTTGTTCTCAGTTTCCATCTCATTGGCTCGAGTTCATTTGTAACCTTTGAGTCTCATGTGGGGCAGAAGTAAGGTGGAGAGAGGCTGGGCTTTTTTAGCACCAGTGGAGCAAGGGAGGAGAGCTGATGCTGATAGAGAGATTGGCCTTATTTAGCAGTGCAGATAATCGGCTCTCTCCTCCCCCATAAGGGTTAGACTGGAACCAACTGACTCTGTGCTGTCTGAACTAGCTGCTTGATGATAAAATTCAAGGGTAACAACAAATGAAATACCTGCATGGTTGCTGATTGAAACAAAGCAGTACAACTCTTAATGTTCAATCCGGACCAACCATTCCACATTGAGTGCTGTCAGGAGCAGGCACCTTTTGCTTACTGAATGGTTTTACAATAAACCAAGCAATGATAGCTCATTGATCAGCAGCTTTGAATATCTTGTTGGAAATGATCATATCAGCCCCAGTTCAGGAAAACAAGTAAGCACACGTGTAAGTCCCATGGGACTTATGCATGTGCTTAAAGTTAAGCACATGAACTAGGACTGTATCCAGTATCTGATTAAAAACAGGAAGCTGTCATAGAAGGGTTCCTCTGGAATTCATGCCGCATGAACTGCCACCATGTGTTGGATAGATTTTGAGATCATAAGTGAGATGCAGCAAGTGCTTATCTCACCTCTCTGGCAAAATCAGTCCATAAAACAATTCCCCACTCTGCTAGGATACACAGAATCATTAAGAGATCACTGGCTTCATATTGGAATGGAATTGTCCTGATCAAATGCAGGACCCCACGCTGCTTTACCAGTGAAATAAATAAGCATAGCTGCTTTCCCATGTGTCAATCATTTCCACATTTCACTTGGTGGTTGCTTGGTGGGTTATTCAGTTTCTATTGCGGTTGTTTTCATCCATACTTCAATCTCAAGGCAAGAATGGTCAGATCGCCAGAATAAAATTCCAATGCCCACATTTCTAGATTAGCACACCTGTTTGCCATTGTCCCCTAGACAGATGAGATTCCTTACACAGTAGTCTTGTAGGAATTAGCAGAGAGTGATCGTGTTTCAGCAGAACTAATACAGGAGCTGACACAGTTGAATTGAACACTTTTCCAAGGGGTATGTGTGTTTGGGGGGAACTATTTTTTGCACCAACAGGTGAATTCACTGGATGCATAAACTGCTGCATATGTTGGCTAGAAAAGCCCAAATGCTGCTGTCAGTTACATTTTTGCAACACCACTGATTTCCATAAAGGATTGCAGGTGGAAAAGGGGGCTAGAATTTGGTCCATGATCTTAATGTTTATAAATCAATCTAGTGAGTCTAAAGGCAGGGTCTATTTTTAACATAACGGTGTCTGTCCAAGTTGTTACAACATGTGAATGCTTATGAAATTATCAGCTCCCTTTAACCTTTCAAAATATTGTAGGTTAGGCAAAATTAAGATGAACATCCTTTGTCCCTCTTAAAGGGACACTGCCAAGTAATTGAACACCCAAATTCAGGTTTTGTTAGAAGAAAAAGATTTTTATGCAACATGTAAAAAGTGTGTAAGATTTTTTTTTTTTTTTTATGATCATTGTTTAGGAAAGATCAGTTAACTTTTCTCCTAATTTCAACATTCTCCTATAGGCTTGGCACCCAGTTACAACAGCATTAGAACAAGAGCATGACAATCGGATAGTGAAAGCAACAATACACAGAAAATGCAATATAATTGCAGTATAATATAATTGTCCAAACTTCCTGCTAAAAGTAAATAACATAAATGGTGAAATGCAAATTATATTTTGAAAATTCCTTTTACTTTAATGCTCCAAGGGGTAATTAATTTACTCAGGAATAATCATTTTATCCACTTTCACATTTGCTGTTTTCTATCAGCAACTTCTTCTGATTCCCAAAAGTTATTGGAAACTATCTTCAGTTTTGAGATTTCCCCATTCTGTCTTCCTTACAGCTTGATCCAAAGCCCAAGTCAATAGGGAGTGTTCTCATTAACTTCAGTGGGCTTCAGACCCAGCCCTCAAATCTTTCAGGTGTATTTTGGCTGGAGTTGCAAATTTATGTTGCAAATCTGCCCTTTTGTCAGATACTCCATTTACCTTCATTTATTTTCTGGCTTGTACTGCCCTTGTTGCCTGAGATAGCCTCTTTGATTGACAAATGCAGACATGGCATCAATATGGGGCAAGACCCACAGAATTTAATGAAGCTATGTCAGCTTGTGGTCGGGCTGATGCTAGCTGTTGGGTCCCTTACTGAAAGAGGGACGTATTCCCAAGAGTTTAGCTGCTGTGCACTGTGGTGCTGTTTTCAGTTTTACTGCAAGTGGAAAGTCTTTTGGTGAAAAATGAAAACAATCACCTCCTGCTCATAGTTCAAATATTGTCCTAAAAACTGCAAAAACAGGTATGGAAAGTGCATAGTGTGACTGGAAGGTCAACTGATGCCCTGCGGTGGCAAATGTAATTTTGTACTTCAAAGTTATATAAGAGTCTAGGATTCCATAGAGAAGGTCTGATGCTTTGACACATAATTTGAGGGCTAAATTCTGCTCTGAGTTACACACATGAAAAATCTGAGAACTCTGTGGAGTTTTCCCAGATTTTCATCCCTGTAACTTGGGGAAGAATTTGCCCTTGGGTGTTTCACTGACATCCTTGCATAGAGTTGTTTAAAGCACCAAGGTCTTAAATCAGGGCTTCCTGGTCTTTATTCTGAAATAGTGGCCCACATGGTATATGAGGAAAGCCAACTTGCCCTACATTTATCACCTCATGTCTGATAGGCTCATACATATTTACCATGGGTGAGCTGAGGAAGAGAGTTCCTCTAATTAACAAATGTCCAGAATTAGGTTATACCAATATAAGTGCCTTTAAACCAATATAATCTCATCCACACTAGAAGGATGCACTACTTTATATCTGCTTCTAACCTGATACACTTACAGCTGTACAAAAATTGGTTGTAGGCTAGCCCATAGATTCATAGGCCAGCTGCATTTTATCTGGATAATAGATCCTTCCTCAACACCTCAATATGCTACCAAGATAAAGTTTTTTGTTACTACCCCCTAAGTTGTTCATAATAGACAATGATACCAATCCAACAGCTCTTTCCTAGTTCACTGAAGGATGAACGTGCATGTTTATTGATATGAACTTTGAGGTGCTCCTCCTTAAAATGATGAAGGCAAACCAGAGTTTTGGGGCAAAATCCTCTTTCTTGCAACAGGGTTAGTAACAACAGACTGTATATCTCCTCTTATGAGGATGAAGTCTCTGGCAGAAGATCAGCCAAACATGGTCATTCTTTGATTCTTTACATGACCTGCTGCTCTCCAGATCTAATTTACCTTGATGTGTCAAAATGACTTCCAGATGTTGCAACAGACAGATATTGTGTTTTTGATCCAAGCTATGCTGATGAATCACGAGAGACAAGACAGAGAGGTTTTCAGTAGGAGCTTCCTGTTACTGACAGTGGGGTCCTGTGGACTTTAAAAATGGATAGAAACATTGCCCTCCATCATTTTTCTGGATCCAATGGAGAATGGTGTCTCATATCAAACGGCATAGGTTCATCCAGTGAGCTCATTCATCCTTTGCTGATTTGAACTTAGACATAGCTTCTTCTACAGATGATTTCAGCTGTGCATGTGGCAGCTTTAAAAAAGTGTTTAACCAGTGAGACACAGGTATGTTTGAATAAAAGTAGATTTCTGGAGCCAAAGACCCTGCTTTTAATATCTTTGCTTGTTTGACTGATGTGAAGGAAATAGCCTCTAATCATGTAGCAGAGGATTCCAAGCTTTCTGTATTATGAGGGAGCAGAAGATTCATGCTACACTCCATGTATAGCTGCTTCAGCTGCAGCTGTCTGAGCATGTGACATGGTCAAGCAGCAGTCATGTAAGTCTGATGAAATATGTAAGTTATGTCCCTCAAGTGATGTAAGCAGTCAGTGCAAATCAGGAGAAAAGTCATTCTGGGGCAGATGGTGTGACTGGGGAGAAAGGGCCATTAGTAGCTGGCTGCCCTGAGTTGCTCTGGGGGGTTAAAAACAGCCTCATGTCTGCTCCAGAACTGGGCATAAAGCCCCCAAGACATTGTGCTTAGTGGAGTTTGGGTGCAGCAATGAATTAGGCCTCTTAAGTCAAATCTCCATTTTTGAAAATTTAGCCTCGAAGACTTAGAAATTCTTTACTTGGTATCCTTGGAAGAGGAATGATTGAATTTCTTTATATAATATGATCATCATGTGGTGATCTGGCTATATTATACAAGCAGCATAGCCAGGGCCGGTGCAAGGATGTTTCGCACCCTAGGTGAAACTTCCACCTTGCGCCCTCCTCCGACCCCGTGCCCCTGCCTTGAGGTGCCCCACTTGCGGCAGCTCCCTAACCCTCACCCTCCACCCTGAGGAAACCCTCCCTGCCCCAGCTCACCCCTGCTCCTCTTCCACCCTGAGCATGCTGTCGCTGCTTCACTTCTCCCACCTCCCAGGCTTGTGGTGCCAATCAGCTTAGATGCTGCAAGTCTGGGAGATGGGAGAAGTGAAGTGGCCACGGCATGCTAGGGGAGGAGGCAGGGCAGGGGTGAGCTGGGGCGGGGAGTTCCCCTGCGTGCTGCCCCCCATTATTTGCTGCAGGCAGCCCTCCCCGCATCCCCCTGCCCAGCTCCCTCTGCCTAAATGCCTGCGGCGAATGGGGCAGCTGAAGATCCGGCCACCGCGGTCGCTGCCAAAGAAAATGGTGCCCCCAAAATGCCAGTGCCCTAGGCGACCACCTAGGTCACCTAAATGGTTGCACCAGCCCTGAGCATAGCCCCCCCATTGTCATCTTGAAGGCAATAGGCGTATGCCAGCTTCCACCATGGAATGTCCTGATGAAATTTAAGAATTTTGCCCTGTTGTTTTAGATTTACACCTGTGTAATTCCATTGGCTTCAGCTCATTCTACTGACTTCTAGTCAATGACGTTATTTTGGATTTAGTCTGAGAACAGAATTTGGCCCCTCATCTGTTCCTTGCCTGTGCATTGTTATTGTCAGGTGTATGTCCTATCGTTTGATTTTTAAAACAATAATGCAAACAACACTTTGAAATAAAGTAGAAGCAAGGGACGGACTAGGAGCTGAAATCTGCTTACATTTAACTCACATTCTCATCTCCGCTAGGGAGCCTGAAATGCATGAGTAGGATAAAATAGTCACAGGAGATTTGCATAAATATTGGAGGTTAGATGAAAGAAGAATGAAATCTTGAGTATTGAAAGAGCTATGGGACATGCGTGCCAGATTCTCAGCTGGTGTAAATGGGCACAGCTAATCTGATTTATACCTGCTGATGATGTGCCCCAGAGGTCTAGGCAAGCAGGAATGCAGACTATTGATTTCAAAATGATTTTAATGTGGGAAGCAAAGATGCAAAAGTAGCTTGTAAACCTTACAAATATAAATCTCCTAAGAAAAATCTATCCCTATCAAGTTCCATTAGTCCCAGTAAGAAGGACCAACCCTCATTTTATTATTGATCCAGATAGAAAAAATATAGATTAATTCTGGTATAACATGGATCAGTGCTGATATGCCCTGACCCACATAGAAAATGGGTATGTCTGTTGAGATATCTACAATGATGGATGAGCATGAGCCAGTGCTTCCTGATATCTGAAGATCGGTGTGCAGACTATGAAAGAGAAGGTGGATCAGGGAACAGAATGGTGTCCTAAGAAATGCATTTTTTTCATGTGAAGTATAAGTGTAGTGTCTAGGGAAAGGGTGGTGCGATTAGATCAGAATAGAGATGGTCTAACTTGTCTAGCTGAGCTGAGTGAAGGAAAGGGTAGAAGTGTCACCACCTGGGAAGACAGATCAACATGCTACTTCCTGAAATGGTTACACATTTCAAGAAGGAAATATTTTCCAATACCCCACAGGTCTTTCCCAAGAGGAAATCATAAACAGCCTTAGGAAATACAAAGGGCAAGTGGAAAAAATAAGCACATACCATCGCTAATCTGTAGAAACGTTTACTTAGAAGGGCCTCTACAGGTTTGTGATTGTGCTTAGATACCAAGGGAATAGGAACTTAAGATTAGATAGAAAATGAGGCATGGAATCTCACAGCTCCAGAAATTCTAGAGTCACCTTCTTGGCTTTGGAAAATGGCCTGACAATCTCCAGGGTTTGAAGTAATTCAGGAAGATGGGAGCCAATGTCTTTCTCTACAGACGCCACTAAATCCACTTCCTCCCTGTTCCTTATGGCACCTTAGGTGCACCTTTCTCTAGCTGTGTAGCCCATAATGTTTTATAACCTAGCTTGTGTCCACCATAATCTTTAATAAGGGGGCGTAAATCACAAAGACCCAATGCCCCTCTGTATCATGCGCCATCTGCCCAGATGGCTTCTGCTCAGAGAAAGACGGAACAAGGCATGCTGGCATCTGTAAAAATTAGGGAGAAGGTGGTCGCAACCTGTTATACTTTATCCCAACCAGGTGTGTCGTTTGGACTTCTCAAGGGCTGGAGTCTGCAAGATAGTAAGCATCCACAACTGCCATTGAAGTCTATGGGAGCTGAGGACACTCAGCCTCTTGCAGGAATGGAATCTAAGTCATCTGTTTAGCTCTTGTCTGGGCAAACTTTGGGCACTCATGCTTCACATCTATCTTAGGAAAACTTCCAGCAGCTAACTTCTCACTTCTTATGAAAACTTCTCATAAACACTGGAAAAGGCTCCCCGGTCTCAGTTAAGTTAGTTGTCGCTGTTTTGTTTCCAGGGAGAATTTTCACCCTCGCCAACTTGCAAAGGCTCCTGCATGTGATGGATCTAAGCTTTCAGTTAGCTGAAGATGCTGATTTTATGTCGTACACCAAATAATGACATTCCTGCAGGAGGACTTCTCCCCGCCTTGCACGCTTCACCTCTTGACCCCTTTTCAGGTGGGAGTTAAAGTATAACTAAATGGCTTTGTAGCTCAGTACAACTGCAGCCTGGGGCTATCTCTGAATTTTCCTCAATTGAAACAGAGAATAGAAGCACTTAGAACAATGGATCAAAACCCAGGGAGACGTTGTGTTGCAGGAAGAGAGGTGCTGGTCTTCACTTTGTGTTTGGTCCTTGACTGGTCTATCAATAACAAGAGCTTAAGTTAAAGAACTTCAGCGTCTACCATCTAGGAATTGGATTTATACCATCTCTTCCCCTGCAAGCTCTTTTCCCATTGGACAGCTTTACTTAGATTGTCAGGACACTGGGACAGGAGCCATCTTTTTATTCTCTGTCACTACAGTGCCTAGCACAATGGGACCCAGTTGCTACCGCAATGCAAATATTACAAATTATTGTTAATATGTTTGTACTGAGATCCTGTCTAGGAGGCCTGATCCTAGACAGACGCTCATGATGCTAAATGCTGTACGAACACATAGTAAGATGGTCCCTGCCCTGAAGAACTTACAATCTAAAGAGACAAGACAGATATAAGAGGAAATAGGGAAAACAGACACACAGAGTCCACCGGGTGGTGATAACTTACAGAGGCTAAGGGATGAACTGGACTTTCACTTATCCCATTGTCTGTTGGAACCATTCACTCTTCCTTGTACAGCTTTTTTCTTATGTACAGTGAAAAAATTAAATGGGGAGAATCTAAAATATGACCTTTTAATGGAGGTAAATCAATGATTTTCTTGTAAATCAGTTGCAATTTACTGTATCAGATTCTCCCGGGTGGGGACTGCATGTTGGCATATGAAGATATAGTTTCATTATTGGCAGAGAGAGTTTGTTCCTCCTGTTTTGTTTGGACAGGTGCAATGGTTCTGTTCTCAGAAAATGTTGTGTAAACATTTGGTACCAGGACATACAGTTCTTTTGGCTTTTGTTTTTTGATTACAACTGTCTATCAAACCTGCTTAGCCCCTTAAATCCTGCCTCTCTCACATCTGAGCACCTTTTGGGAGGGACGAGTTTCAGGTAGTAAAGCAACATAGTATAAATCCAAATTAATCACCCTCTGGGCATTGCAACGTCATCCATTTAAGCTTGAGGAAACTGCAGGACAGCAGGTCATTTCCTGTCTCTGCTTATGCTGTTTGGTTAGTGAGAATTGTCTGCAAGGCTGGGTTGGTAGCAATGCATCTGACATAGGGATGCCTATTTCTTTGCAAGAGGTGGAAAAAAACCTTTACTATTTATTTTAATTGAAAGTTTGCAATTTGTGGAGTATTCTGTCTAAGATACTTGCAAGGGCCCTATCACCTTAGTATCTGATGCCTCACAAGCTTTAATGTAGTTCTCACAACACCCCTGAGATAGTGAAGTGCTGTTATCCCCATGTTACTGAGACACAGAATCTAAGGCCCAGATCACTAAAGGGAATTAGCTGCCTAAAGGCCTTTTGAAGACCTGGGCCAAAGGTACACCTACACTGCAGCTGGGAGTCAGCCACCCAGCATATGGACTCATGATAACAAGCCTCGAGCTAGTGTGTTTAAAAAATATCAATGTGGATGTGGCAGCCCTGGTGGTGGCTTGGGCGGCTACCACCTGCGGAGGCTTGGGTTAGCCACTGATGTTGCAGTATCCACACTGCTACTTTTAGAGTACACGCTTCAGTCCAGTAATATGAGTCTGTTTACCCTGACTGGGAATCTTGCTGCGAGCTGCGATGTAGGTGTATCTTAAGAAACTTGCCCAAGGTCCCGCATGAAGTCAGTGGCAGACCAGGGACTTTGAACCTATGTCTCCCAAATCCTAGGGCTAGTGCTGCAACCACTGGATCAAAAATATTGTGAAGTATAGCAAAAGTTGCAGTGAAATCTCTCAAACCATGGAGTCTGGTTTTATTTTTTTGCTGCACTGATAACAGCAGAGACAAGTGGAAAAGTTAAGGCAGGATTTGAGGGTTTGATGTGGAGGATTTTGCAGTGTCCAGCAGTTACACCTACACTAGCAAGCATGGTAGGAGTCTCCCTCACTCTCAGTTCTTGCTGTATAACGTACACCTGTGTCTAACGCAACCAGCTCTGGGCAGGTAAGGTTGCAGCTGTGAAACTGCACAGCAACAGTATATAAAGGTTTTAGAACAGGAAGATAATACAGTGTCTGATTGAAACAACAGGACATTTTGGTAAGAAGAAGAAAACTGCCGGTACCCCAGAGCTGACACTACTTTTGTAGACTCTCATTTAATTTTGTATTAATTTGCAGGCTCTTCCTCTTGGAACAAATCCCTAGTCTCTTTTCTAGAGCACATTGTGCTGTAATAGCATTATTTTTGGCTGGGTATGCATTATGGTTTATGTTCTCACGATTAAAGACATTTTGTTTCTTAAGATCTCAAGCTATCTCTTTTTTCTTCTGGGTACATATTTTCTAGGCCTGAACTTTCCTGTATTTGCATGTGCCTCTTTTCCATTTAGAATAAATCAGTCTTTGAAGAGTGTGTGCTTCCTTCCCTTCCCCCACCAAATTTGCATCTGGGCGAAGAACCAGTTCGTCCTCATGCAGTTGATGGCAAAACTGAAATGATGTGTGTGGGTGGTGGGGGGGGAGAGAAATTAAGTTTCCCTCAACACCTGGTCTGAACCTTATATTTCCAAGCTGCAATCACAACGTGTCTTGTGGAGCAGAGAAAGATATGAGCCAAACGAGCCCCTCACATCCAAACAACCCTAAGCTTTGCAGATGTTCAAAAATCACAGTCTGAATTTTTATTTCCAGCTTAAACTAAGTTTCATAATGTTCCTTGCTGCACTTATTTGGGAAGGGGAAATTTTTGCTCATTCTCTGCAGTGCTGAATTAAGGTTGTTGCAGCACTTAGTGATTTTAATGAGCTAGAAATCTTCATATGGTCCTGGCTATCTTGTTTCAGATTTTTGTTAGTTTTTGTAAGGTGACTGAGTTACAGAGATCTGAAATGTCACTTGCTAGAACCACTCTGCTGTGTCTCTGATTCTAGACTGTTTGTATTTGTATGGCAATACTCCACATGGATCTTTGCAAAGATATGTTAAAATGATTAAACATATTGTGCCAAATAATTTCCTCTTATATCTGTGAATGCCTGAGAGACATGAAGCGCAGTGCAAACAGTCAGTGCGACAGGGGGATTTCTCTCCTCCACTTCCCAGAGGATAGGGCATCAGGAGAGAGGTATTTCCTCTAGATATGAGAAATAATATTCCTAATTAAAAAGGGGGAGTGAGGAAAAAAGGAAGAGATGGCAAGGATAGTATCATGCGGTGCAGCAACCTGTCACAAACTCAGGGACTGACAATAACACAGGGGCAGCAGAGGAAGAAACCCAAAATGAAGCATGAGTCCCCTACTAAGTAGAGGCTTGGCATACTATATCTCTGAAGACCTGATGGTTGTCTCCTTTTATTCTTTGGCAACAAAATGTGCATCTTGTTTCCAATAAAGCAGAGGTTCTCAACCTTTTTCTTTCTGAGCCCCTCTCACCCCGCAATGTCCTATTAAAAACTCCATGGCCCACTTGTGCCACAATAACAGGTTTTGTGCATATGAAAGCCAGGGCCAGCATTAGGGGGTAGAAGCAGGGCAATTGCCTGGGGCCCCCATGCCACAGGGGCCTCCTTGAAGCTACATTGCTCAGGCTTCAGCTTCAGCCCCGGCTGAGTGGAATCAGGGACTGGTTTCAGCCCCATGTGGTGGGGCTTCGGCGTTCTGCTCTGGGGCCCAGCGAGTCTAATGCTGGTCCTGCTTGAAGGCCCCCTGAAACTTGCTTGAGGCCTCCTAGGGGTCCCTGGACCTCTGGTTGAGAACTACTGCAATAAAGGATTATCGAACTGAACCAATTCAAATCAATGGGGTTGCAGTCATATACCTGAGAGCAGAATTTGGCCATCAAGATGAATCTTATGGAGTGGGCTTTGGGTCCAACTGATCCTTGAGTGGACACCTGACTTCTCTGCTTTTCTTTTTAGGCAGTGGTGGTAAGCTGCTTGTTTGGTTGGTTCCCTGAGGGAAGCAGAGGAGTCATGGTTAGGTTGGTTGCCATCACTACTCCTATTGTGAGGCTGTTCTAAAACCTTGCTCCACTGATGTGTAGAAACCTGCTAATTTTCAGCCTAAATTTATTCATGACCAGTTCATACCCATTGGTTATTGTGCCAACATTTAGCTGAAGTAGCTCTTCTGCCTCCCTCATGTTTAACCCCCTCTCCTGCCACAGTTGTATTTATAGAGAGAAATCATAACCCCCTCTCTGCCTTCACTTTGCTAGGCTTAAATAAGCCAAGCTATTTTAGTCTCCTCTCATAAGATATATATTCTGCAGTCCTCTGATCATCCTTGCAACCCTTCTCTGCATCTGTTCAATTTTAATTAATCTTTCTTGAACATAGGGGACCAATAATCCAGAAGAAGTTTTACCAGTGTCTTCTACACTAGCATCAATACTTCCCTATCTCTATCGGAAATACCTCACCTGATACATTCTAGAGTTGCATTTGCATTTTTAATAGCCATGTTATACTGATGGCTCATAGTCATCCTGTGATTGACTAATAAACCCAGAACACTGCTTGGTTGTGGTCTTCCAAACAATTCTGTCATAAAGGGTTTAATCCTTCTCCCTTTGAAGTCATTGGGAGATTTTTTCCAATGTGCACAGACTTGTGCATTTGTGAGGGAAGAGAACTGAACAATAGTCCCCTGGCTAATCATATTACTGACGCATCACTCAGCATGGTAATCAGCAGAATATTTCAGAGGTGCTATTTCTAGATGAAGTCTGAAGAGAGAGTGGTTAAAATAGTTTCGTACACTACAGGAGAGGATGAAATTTGTCTGGCATGTGTTACCTAAAACTATGTGTCAATAAGGACCTTTTCTCTGCTTTCCTTGACTCAGTCCTATATTGCAAATGCTAGGTCACATCAATATTAGAAAAGAGGTCAATGTTAATTAGACCTCAACCAGCTGAATTGAGGTAAAAGGTGTTCATCCATGTATCTATTAGGGGAAAGGTCAAAGTTGGGGAACACACCTTATATGTGGAGATATACCTATCTTATAGAGCTGGAAGGGACTCTGAAAGGTCATTGAGTCTAGCCCCCTGCCTTCACTAGCAGGACCAAGTACTGATTTTGCCCCAGATCCTTAAGTGGCCCCCTCAAGGACTGAACTCACAATGCTGGGTTTAGTAGGCCAATGCTCAAACCACTGAGATATCCCTCACCACCTTGATGTCATCTGTGGTGTAGGCAGCCTTTGATAGTGCATATGTACCAAGAAAGCATTGGCTCTGGATGGACAGTGCTACTGTTGTTCAACAGTATCTTCAGGGCATGATGTTCTTCAGGAAGTGTTTTGCTGGACAGTTCCCAGTGACACTGGAAGTAGACACCGAAGGTGACAACAGTGGTAGTAGAATTCTCCTGTAACTCACTTTGACTGAAGTTTAAAGAAATCACAGGGACAGGACCAGCAACTGGGGCAGTGATCAACCTTCAGTTGAAATTCTCACACTGAAAATTATTCTTCAACTGGAAGTCATTGAGCTCTGTTCTAGATTCAGGTCTTCTGTTCCCTGACTGGCTTCAATATGTTTCAGAGCAAGGTGTCACATCAGTTTCCCCCCTGTGAAGAAAAATGATTGGAGCCGCAATTTCAAGTACTAACAGAATACTACCAAAGCCTTTCTGCGTACTGAGGGACTCTTTAAACCCAGTAATGCAGCTCTCTTGACCTACATGTGGTGAACTCTAGCCAATATTTCTCTTATAGAACTCTGAGAAAAAAATTGCATCTAATTTTTCCTTCATATTTTGTCAGCATGGCACTGGGTCTATTAAAATGATTGTTGGCCTAGTGGTCTTTTGTGGTTTTTGGTTTAAGATACTCAAAAGGAATTTCAAGTCTATAGGGGAATTTTTCTGTTACTGCTTGTTCAGTTTTTGGACCCCAGAAACATACTTAGAAGACCTATTTGTTAGTTTTATACTGCTGTCCAACACCATAGTATGTGAACTCCTAGACTGCACAGATACAAAGATGACCCACCTTTTTGGGTGGTATATGTAATGAAATGTATGTGAGTGTGACATCCACAATTAGTAGCTTTGAGTCTCTTCTTGTATGACAATGGAAGTCATTGTGACCAATACAGTATTTTGGTTATGTAACCAAATACTGAGTCAAAACCCTGATTCAAACACCATCAGATTTTGGACCTAGTGCCAAAGATTGTGGCTTATGCCCACCTTTATATGTAACAGTGTTTGTGGGACTTTGGTTTCCAACTAGAAACAAGAACAAATATGGAAATCAGTAGTGCCATCTATTGGCAGTGGCATAGAATTGAACATGATTCTAGCTAGCATGGACATTCACAGAAGATAGCAGAAAGCCCCTTTGCTCCAGTAAACTGGCTTTAAACTTTGCAAGGTCAGACTGTCAAGAGACTTCCAAATCTTTCTTGGTTTTGCCAGGGACAAAAATCCAGAGAAAAAAGCCTGTCATTATATTTAATTGCTTTTGCTCTGGTTAAAATAGATGATAAAACAAAAAGTGATTATCTCTGAAGCTTCATTTCCATTCAGCTTGGCTTCAGTGTTAAAAGACTGGGATCAGTTCATATTTTACCCAGAGTGATTCAGTCATCCATAATTTTCACAAACCAAAACTTTACTCATTCAATGGTGATTAAAATGGTGATTAAATTTAACAGCAGAAGCGATGGCTTGTGTAGTATAAACTTCAGGTTTGCCATAACTTCATTCCCTAGAGCAAAAGGGTTCAAATTTCAGCCAGATCAAGTTTCCTATTCATTCTTCTGAAGCAGGTGAAATAAATACCATGCTGTTTACTATGTGTAGGTCTTTCAGATGAGACCATAAGAACTGAGGTCCTGGTTCGCTTTGCACAAATGCAAAAGATCCCATGGTATTTTTTTTGTAAAGATAGGTGCTTACCCTAGTGCCTATGGACCCGCAATGTGAGTCAGAACTTCTTCTGCACTTCTGAAAATCAGGAAAATTATTTAGGTCCCTAAATATTGATAGTTTTGAAAAATGTGGCCATAGGTCTTACAACAAAGTTAGCTCTATCTATCTATCTATCTAATTTTCTGTTCCTTTTTCCCTTGTTAAATGTATTTCTGTTTGATGTCATTTAATATTTACCCTAGAGAGTGATCTCAGACCTCAGTGATTCAGGAGCCAAATTAGTGATCAACATTATGCAAAAGAGCCACTGTAGTGTGAATTCATTGTTTCCTTTACTATTTATATATTTTTGGTTTTTCTGGCAAAGCATTACGATTTTATCCACTACAATTGGTTAATAACATAGTAAAAGCATCCTGATTGGTTAAATAACTTAGACTGGTTAATAATTAAATCATAGTGTTTTAATATCATGTGCTGCAAAGAGCCACTTGTATGTCCTGACCCGCTGTCTAAGTACAACACCCCTAAGATATTATAATGGGGTAGATCAGAGCTGGTCTGGGGCCTCTTAATTTAAATTTTCCCAATATGTAAAAAAAGTGTATGGGTAAGAAATTCATTACAAATTATCAGATTTTTTTATCCACTCTGTTGGCTAATGGCTGAGGAGAGATTATAGGTACTGTCTGTCTTCTGACTATGGAACTGTCAAGGACCGCATAAAGCACAGGATCGGCGCTCCTATATATCCTTTCTTTAAGTGGATGTGAAGATATGGAATTAAATGAACATACATTGTATGTATCCTGGTTAGATAACAAACTTAACCTTTACATTTCCTGACTCTGATTTTATCTTGACATGACATTAATGTTGTGGTTTTGGTACTTTTTTTTACATTTCATGGATTCACAGACTAGAATTATGCTGAGAACAAGTAAACTAACTCAAAAAGGTTAACTATCCTTTTTTCGAGTAATGTATGTATTTGTAAAGAAGCTGTCATTTAAGTTACATATTAATTTGAGGTTTTATTGGTACTTCATTAGTCTCCAGTAACAGATTACTTATAAATAGTAAAATATTTAGTGGCCTTTCCTTTTTAGTCTTAAAGGCTGACTATTAATGATCCATGACCTGGAGCTAAAACTTATTTAAAAAATAAAATAAAAATGACCTAAAAGCAATTAGTTAAATGCTATTTTATCAAGAACTTTGGATAAAAGACATCACACACAAGCAGTGGGTCTGATGTTTTCCTGGAAAGGTAGAGATAAAAAAGGATTTGCTTTCAGTCTGGAAATTTCATCAAGCAATTCTTTCTGGATGTCAGTAAAGAGTCTGAGTTATTGATTATGTGATTTTTAATGGGTAAGAATTTTTTTTAAAAGAGATTTTTTTTCCAGTTGAGAAATAACAAATGTGCCAAACCCAATATGATACCCTGCTCACTTATTTTTTGAGCAGTGTCACAATTTCACAAATTAAACAGCCTCTGGTCATTTTTTATATACCTATCTTTCAGCAAGTGCTTAAGACTCATTGACTTCAATAGGAATTATGCATATGCTTGCGCTCTGCTAAATAGGCATAGACTTAACCCTTAAGTGCTTTGTGAAGTAGGGCCTGATACACATGGTATGAAAAGCAGGTTCTGAATCTGGGATGTGTATCGAAGAATCGGTGGGGCAATGTAAAGTATTCATTTGAGATGCGGGACCTACAGAGGCTTGAGATTTCAGAGAAGCTTGACGTCTTTCTAAAGCCCTAGAGGGTTCATGATTTTAGGCTTCAAAAAAAATTTAGTTAACTTAAGCTCCTCTCCATCATTGGTAGCTTTCTGCACCTCTGTACAACCAGTTGCTGGTTATGGATTTTCCATCAATCTCACAAGAAAGCCTATTCTCTATATAAATAAAAGATTCATGGTGCTAACAAGATGTGAGCCTAACACTATCAAGTTTGCTCGTAAGTCTATCCCTGTCTCTCACTTCCTTTCTGAAAGAAGAACCTTTTAAAGTCAAGATCTGCTTGGGTAGGGACAGGGGGTCTGAACACATGGAGTGTTCTTGCAGGATCAGGGCCTTAGATTATAAGTTTTCCAGGATAGGGAACTGTCTTTCCATATGTCTGTACAGTCCCTAGCACATTTTGAATGTCATTGTCCTATATATAAATATAATAACCAATTGTGCAGACTGGCCAAGCTCAGAGGAGCTTTCAAGCTTTTGAAAGTCCATCTGAATTCCTGTACCTCCAAACCTTTGGAAGTTCCCCCACCATTACTACTGACTGCCATAAACCATGTGAAAGTTGCAGAACTCATTAAAATACAAGAGGAAGTTTGGATAAACTAAATGCGTCAGAATATTAGGCGGAGGAGAGACAAAGTCTCCAAAAGAGTTTTCTATAATTATTGTTATGCAGAGATGCGAAAAATTATTTTGCTGCTATTCTCAAGTTCATTTTTTTAAATAATAATTAATAATAAAGGGTACCTTTCAAATATCTTGTCAGTGGTATGAGAAATCATCCTGATTCTGATGTATACAAAAATTGATGTGTTTTGCAATGATGGATCAAACAGAACTCTAGGCTTGCCCTTTAGATATCTAGGGTGAAAGCCACTCTGGCCTCTTATTATGGTGGGGAAAAGGATTAAAAGTGCCATACACTGGCTCTAAAAGCCCCTCATATGCATTGAAGGAATCCTCCCTCCATGCATGTATTGGAGAATTCACCCCGTCCTAAACCCCACAGGTGCAGGAAATATACGTGTGGGGAGTGCTGCAGCAGCCCCAGGTTTTATGTGGGGCCATTGGCTCCACACCCCACTCCCCATCCGCTGGATCCGTGCATAAAACCTGTGGGTGTTTCCCATGCCTATGCCCTGCTCCTGGCCCTCTGCCTGCACTCCGCTCCCCAACCTCTCATCTCACCTAGGGCTCAGCTCCTGGCTGCTGGCCCCACCCTAGCTTCCAGGCCTCTGCTCCAGGGGCCCGCCCCTGGCCCCGTGCCCAGCACCACAGCCGGAGCTCTGCTCTTGGCCCCACACATGGGGTCCCAGCTGCTGTCCACTGCTCACTCCCACCCTCAGCTGTGGCCTCAGCCCTCTTACCCTCTCCAGCATCCATAGCAGCATGGGATTAGAAGGGCACAAAGATGGCTTAAAAGTAATTTTAAAGCTATTTTATCCTCCACTCCTGGGCTACAGTTTCTGTGCCACACCTTTAAGAGGATCAGCAGAGAATCTCACCCATAGCAATTCAGAGACTGTAAATTGCAAAAAATGGTATTTATAGTGGGATTTGAATTTAAGCCACCTTCCCACAATGTAGCTGGAAGGTGTTTGGCTTCAAAATTTCAATTCTGGCTCATTTGTAGTTATTTCTTATGTTCTGATTATCATAGATCTCAGTCTCTGCAATATTTCAGGCTAAGAAGATTTAGTAGATCACTGCATTAGGTTAAAAAGTGCAGTGATATGGGTTATGTAGTTCTGGACAAAGTTTAAACACCATTAATGAAAGCAATATATGTAGCGTCTTTCATGCAGAAAGATTCTCTCTCATTTTTTGACCGCATGTATGTAGGGATAAGTTTCCTACTGCTGGAAAGCAGCCATTGCTGGGGTGAAATGTGGCAGTTATTCTTGCTGTGCTAGCAAAATGCCACAGCAGGGTTTTATTTTTAAGGGAGACATGAAGAATAACTTAACTTTTCTAAAGCAAAGAACAGGCAGAAACTTAGGGTCAGTAGAAAGTTGTTACTAAGAACCTGGGCTGCTTGTGGTCTTCGTTTTTAGCCTCACCTCCATGATGGTAGCTTTTTTGGTGCTCTAGGCGGCGGAAAGTCCTGCCCCCAAAATGGCACCCCCAACAGAGGCGGCAGAAGGTCCAGCCCCCAAAATACTGCTGATAACTGCGGCGGTTGGATGTTCGGCCGCCGCCCCCCAAATGTCAGCGCCCTATGGGTTGTGCCAGCCCTGTCTACTGGCACCACACTAGGCCATTGATGTAGCAGTAATGCTTTGAGGAGAGTGCCACCTGCTTAGTCCCCAAAGCTGTGTGTGGTAGCATCTGGGATTTCCTTAGGTAAAGTACGTAACAGAGTTCCCTAGGAGAGAGCTACCAGCCCTACAGCTAGCAGCTTCTTCATCCTAGGAATTTATTAGCAATGAGGTTTATGCTCCAGTCACAGTAGAAGAGAATACATGTGTTTCAATGGCATCTTGTCAACCACCCACTGATTCAGTATCCCATCTATGTACTGACCAGGCCCAGCTCTGCTTAGCTTATGAGATCTGACAGCATCACAACCCAAGATGTTATGGCTGCAGAAGAAAGCAGTAAGACACAGTTGACATAAGGGAGAGAAACATAGCTGTATGAAATGGGGACTCAGATTCTTCTTTTAAAACCAGTATTCCAGTGCTATTTTGCCCCTTGTGAGACTGTAATTTCTTTTAGTGAGTCAAGTTTCAGAGGAATAATAAATCTGTCATATTGTTCTCGTTTTCTGTTTCCTTATTTATTACTGTAGATAAACATCTCTTTGTGAACCTGACCTAGTTTCATTGTTTTGCCTTGATTTATAATCTATTTGCATAAGTGACTAGCTTTCATTCTCACATTTTGTAGTGTATTTGGTAAGTTCCCATTAAAGAACTCTTTTAATCTGATCACTGTAGAAATGAAGTGAGTTTCCAGACCATAATGCAATAAAACATACAAAGTTAGCTTAAATATATTTCCTATTGTATCAGTATATGACCAAACAATACAGTGAACTATTCTCTCTACAACTTTCCTTATCTTTATGCTGGGCATTTAGTGAATTGTATAACAATACTGAGCATTGCTCATCATCATCATCTGAGGATAATCTCAACCACAGAATCACATATGGGCCTTGAGATGACCTAGGAGTCCAATCCTGGAGCCACATATCCGCCCACAATAGGTACAGACATTTCCTGGTGGGTCAGCTGCCTGCTGGGAGAAAGGTCTTTTTTCCTTCCATTGCTATCCTCTTGAAGGCTTCCATGTTTATCTTGCCAAGACTTCATCTCTGCCAACTCAATCTGGGATCAGAAAGCCAATCTGGGTTCTTTCTAGCTTTTGCATCATCACCAACAGTAAAGATTCTGACAGCAGAATTTAATCTAGTCTGCTAATACTGCACAAGCTAAAGAGAACCCATTAGAACATGGGAATTGTCTTACTGGATCAGAGGAATCATACACTTAGGTCACTATTCGGCTCTGACGGGCTAGTACCAGCTGCTTCCAAGGAAAGTATAAAACGCGCTTAGTGGACAATCAGGCCACAACATGGGGGAAATTTCACAACCCAGGCTTCTGGTGGTTGGCCTACATCCTGCAGCATCTCTGCAAGAACCCAGGTCTGACCACGGGGACTCACAGATCCACCCTATTGCCATGGTGGACCCACTGCCATGGGGAGGATGTTAGGCCAATGTGCAGCTGTGGAGTGAAGTAAGACAGAGTTACCAGGTGTCCAGGTGACTGGAACCCATGGTCGAAAAGGGACCCCGGCAGCTCCAACCAGTCTATTAAAAGTCCGGTCAGCAGTGCAGCAGGGACCCAGGGCTAAGGCAAGCTCCCTGCCTGCTCTAGCTCCGTGCGGCTCCTGGAAGCAGCTGCCAGGTCTTTGTGGCTCCTAGGCTCACGGGTGGCCAGGGATGCTCCACGCGCTGCTCTTGTCCCTGCAGGTGCCGCCAACGCAGCTCCCATTGGTTGTGTTCCCGGCCAATGCGAGCTGCAGGGGCGGCACCTGGGTGCACGAGAGCAGAACACGGAGCCTCCTTGTCCGCTCATGCATCTAGGGGCTGCAGGGACCTGGTGGCTGCTTCCTGGAAATGCCCTGAACCCCCTTCCCCAGCCCAGAGCCCCTTTCTTCATCCCAAACCCCCCATCCCCACTCCTAGCCTAGACCCCCAACCCCCATCCAGGGCCCACATCCCCTCCCACACTCCAAACCCCTTGGGCCCAGCCCAGAGCCCCCTCATGTACCCCAAACCCCTCATCCCTGACCCCACCACAGAGCCTCCACCCCCAGCTGGAGTCCTCACCCTCCCACACACCCCAACTTCCTGGCTCAGACAGTGAAAGTGAGAGAGGGTGGGGGAGAGCCAGTGACAGAGGGAGGGGGATGGAGTGAGTGAGAGAGGGGCCTTGGAGAAGAGGCGGGGCCTCAGGGAAGGGAGCGGGGCAGAGTTGTTCAGTTTTGTGCCATTAGAAAGTTGGTGACCCTCAAGACACTGGTGATACTAGTGCCTCCCAAAGAGTTCTGAGCTGCTGTGCTGGCAATGGAGCGTGAGTGTAGCAGACAGGTGTCTGTTACATGGGGGCGGGGTAAGGTGACCAAAAATCCCTTCACAGACCCATCTGAAATCACACCAGCGCCCCCATAGGCTGACCAATTTCACATGGGCTGCCCGGGGGTGAGGAGGAGTTGGAGGATTAAGGCTTCCAAAGTACTTTTGCAAAAATGAAGAATGGGATTTTCAGGGCACTCAGGGCTGGTCTGACGTTGTTCCCATTGTCGTTAATGGCTGAACTCCTGTTGACTTCAATGGGAGAAAAGTTAGGCCAGTGCCAAGTGCTTTTGAACATCCCACTGAGAAGTGCTGCCAGTAGAGAAACTCTCAAAATGTCATCGCGTGGCCTGCAGGTCCCGCTCTGCATCAGGCAGGCAGATAAACAGGCTGGTGAGGAGGAAGAAGAGATCTGGGCATGAAGTTCTCCTCCAATAGCTCACCGTGGCCTTGACTTGACTCCCACAAGCCAGCTGATCTTACCCACTGACTAGGACAACCCTTGCCAAAGTCAGGTCACTTCTGAGCAGCATAAACGGGCCTCCCAAAATCCTAAACACCAAGTAATGAAGGGGCATGCAGCTCCACCGCTTGAGGTGCTAAGGGACTGCAGTATTCTTCCATTTCTGATGCTCTGAGCCCGACAGCAGGCCACTCCTGTACCTAGACCTAAGAGCAATACTTTCCTTGCCCAGAAGTGTTTGCACTGTAACGAAAGGAATTTCAGTTACATAACATTTATTACCCACCCCAAAACAAACCTCTTCCAAATTTGTAAACAGTGGATTTAGAAAGCTTAGTGCTGGAGACATGAGCAGGAATGGAATGTTCTCTCCGCACAAATTTGAATTTTAAATATACAGGGCTAGATCCTCAGCTGATGTCGAGGGATGTAGCACCATTTGCTTCAATGGAGCTGTGCTGTTTACCCCATGTGAGGAGCTGGGCTGTAGTTTTTTAAATCCAGCCAGTACATTAGTTTTATGTTGGCAGTTAAGGCCTATAAAAATAGTCTTCCCAGTACCTTTTCCTACATGTACTGCACTTGTGCTAACTCATTTTATGCTTTGATTCACAAAACGATCCCTTGATGTGTAAATCCTGCTCTAACGCTTTGAGCATTTAAAGCTTGCTCTACTGTTTTGGAGGATTTAAAGCATAGCTGTTTTAATTTTCAAAAGCCACCACCCGTAGGCTTGGATAAACATCCATGGATACAAACACTGCCAGGGAACACCCTGACTCACCCTCAAAATACACAATACTGTCATCTGATTTGACACATGTGAGCTGGAATGATGAGGGGTGACCTTCGAAACTGATTGCATCCTCAGTCTGCAATGTGTTGAGATGATTTTTGCTCCCCTCTTCTACAGTATCAAAAACATTCTGGCCTTACTGAACTGGAAGGAAACTTGACGAGTGGTTAGAGCTGCGGACTGAGACAGGACTTGTGGTCTATTCCAGACCATCAATGACTCTCTCTACCTCAGGTTTCAGAGTAGCAGCCATGTTAGTCTGTATCTGCAAAAAGAACAGGAGTACTTGTGGCACCTTAGAGACTAACACATTTATTTCAGCATGAGCTTTCGTGAGCTACAGCTCATTTCTTCGGATGCATAGAATGGAACATACAGACAGGAGATATTTATACATACTGATGATAGCTCATCTCAATTGATTAGACTTTTCTTGTTGGTATGCATACTTCCACCTTTTCATGTTCTCTGTATGTACAAATATCTCCTGTCTTTGTGTTCCAGTCTATGCATCCAAAGAAGTGAGCTGTAGCTCACGAAAGCTCATGCTGAAATAAATTTGTTAGTTTCTAAGGTGCCACAAGTACTCCTGTTCTCTCTGTACCTCAGTTTCCCCATTCATGAAGTGACGTCATTGGAGTTCTTCAGGCTTTGCGGCTGGTACACCAGAGTAGCAAGCTAAATTTTATAAAATAGCATATACAGTTATGGTACCCTTGAAATAATATTAATAGTAACAAAGAAAGAAAGGTAAGTTTCTAATATAAAGGCAATAACCACTTATGATGAGAGATTGTCAAACTTTGAATGGAACAGTGTTCGTTGAAATGTTTTTCATTTTGATAGCATCAAAAATAACAGGTGAAAATGTTTAGTTCCATCTTTCATTTTGATTTTGTGTTGGTTTTATATTAAAATATTGATTTAAATATAGTAATTAATAGTTTAATATTATGTTTTGACATTATTGAAATGAAACATTTCAACATTATCAAAATGAAATGATTTGATGTTTCTGAATTGAAATTTTGACCTTTTGCTCTGAGTCTGAATGAAAACAAATGTTGAAGTGTTAGAATTTTCTGTAGAGAGGACATTCTGTTTTCTGATCAGTTCTACTTGTGGTCCTGAAAAACTTAATTTCTGTGAAGTTTATTTTGTGGATATGAGAAAACTGACTGGGATACCGTGATGAAAGAAGGTAACACTTTTAAGGCCATATTGTGAGAAGCAATTTAGAGTGAGTGAGAGTACAGCTGCTGGATGCACAAACCCTAGAGAGGACAGGGGCAGTCAGAATGCCCCTGGGACAGAATTGCCAACTGTTATAATTATTGGTGTTTTTCTTAAAGCCCCAGCTCCCAGAGTCCAGTGACTAGGTAAGAATCTCAGTTTCCAGTTTAAAAAAAAATAGCTTCTAGCCCTCTTTATTGCAGAGAAGAGCTTGAAGATGTGACCCAAAATGTACCCAAAAGGTTCAAAAACCAGAAGTCAAATGAAATGATCCCCAGATATATTTTTTAAATCTCATGCATATCAAAGCCAATCTCATGACTTTTTTTGCAGGGATGCGAATGACGATTTTGAATATGCCAGGGTGGGCAACATGGGGACACTGGGAGAGAAAGCTTTCTGAGGTATTGTCTAGAAGCAGAAGGATTATCCAGTGGTTAGGGCACTAGTGTAGGATTTGGGACCCTCTGGTCAACTCCCTGCTCTGCCACAGACTTCCTGTGTGGCATTGGGCAAGTCACTTAGCATCCTCTGCCTCAGTTGCCCATTGTACCGTGGGGATAACAGCACTGCCTTACCTCTCAGGGCTGTTGTCTGGATTAATACATAAAAGATGGTGAGATCTATGTGTGCACTTGTGAAAAAAGCTAATATTCTGGGGTGTATTAACAGGAGCATTGTATCTTAGAAAAAAGGTAACTGTTCCGTTGTACTTGACACTGGTGGGGCCTCATCTGGAGTACTGTGTACAGTTTTGGGTGCCACACTTGAAGATGTGGATTAATCAGAGAGAATCCAGAGGAAAGCTACAAAAATAACAGAAGGTTTACAAAACCTGACCTCGGAGGAAAGGTTAAGAAAAACTGGGCATGTTTAGCTTTGAGAAAAGAAGACTGGGGGGCAGGAGACACCTTAGACCCCAAATATCTCAAGGGCTTTAATAAAGAGGAAGGTAATCTATTGTTCGCCATGTTCAGAACAGGCATTTTGAACCCATGTTCCCCGAGTTCTAGGCTACTGCTCTAATCCCTGCTCCAAGAACTATTGTAGCGCATTTCAAAAATGGCAGAGAAACTCTCTAAAATCTTGGGGTCTGCAACTTACTTTTCACTGCACTGATAACAGCAGAGACCAGTGGAAATATTACGGCAGAGTGTAAGGATCTGTTATGGAGGATGTTGCTGTGTCCAGCACTTGCATTCACACTAGTGTTCAAACCATGTTTTTTTAAGAAATCAATGGGCATTGGATGCCTCAATGCATTTGAGGAGCTGGGCCTAAGTCACTTGGCCCAAGGTCACTCAGGAAGTCTGGATGGTTGCATTTAGCATACAGGTGCTTGGTGGCCTGTGATATACAGGAAAGCAGACTAGATAATTTGGTAGCTCATTCTGGCCTTAAATGCTGTGACTTTATGTGGCAAAGCGGTGATTGAACACTGGTCCCAGAGTGATGCCCCAGCCATTAGATCATCCTTCCTCTCCTATATGGTAGATACCACCCCTCACATGCGTCTTTCTTTCCCTCCCTCTCTCTGGAACAAACATTTTCACCTAATTTGCAATTTTTTTTAACTGAATAATCTTTAGCGGAGGGGCTTTTAGCTTTTCCTCAGGAATGAGTGTTTCTGGACTATCCAAAGAATGACCATGTGTTAAAGACACCCTAAGTTCACATTCCTTGTCTTGCAGCACCACCTGCTGATTGCTCTGGGCATTTCAAAACAAGCTGAACAATAAGAATGCTATTCCTTGTGATCTGGCTTTGCTTATTCCTACCCAGGCAGATCTGACTCATTCACTAGCCAAAGGGGATTGTCATCACCCCTTGAGAGGTGTAAGTAAAGTTACTTAGATAATTCATTTACTTATTCATAAGGTCTATAAACTTGATTCGTCTTAATGAATTTCCAGTTCATTTTCATTGCACCAGAACAAAGAGATCAGCCTAGAATATGAGGAAAATAAGTGACAGCCAGGTAACCCAAGCAAAGCAGAGTAAGCGCACCATCAGCACTCTCTGCTGAGTCCTTCTAGTCTTGGAAATACAACAGCAATACTGCAGTGGAGACACTATGGGTAAAATTGTCAAAAGCGCCTAAGTGACTTAGGGTGTCTACACAGCAATCGTGGGGTGGGACAGCAGCTCAGGTAGACATACCTGAGCTAGCTTTAATCTAGCTAGCCCACAGGTTCACCCATGGAGATCTGATTGCAGGATCTGGGGCCCTGCTATTAGCTTCCATTCATCATTTTGCAAGATTTCCATTTGATGAAGGGACAGTTCTAGTCTCCAGCAAGGAGTAATATGTCCCTTTTGAGTGGCTGAAATGGAAGTCTTCTGCTGAGATAGCCCTAGAGTAGGGCTGGTTAAAAACTTCAATGACATTTTTGGTTTTCTGAAATGTGTTTTTAAATGGAAAAAATTGGGTTTAACCTGCTGCCCTCCCGCCGCAACCATTTTACAATATTTTGTTACTAAATGGTGGGGTTTCCCACCCCTCAACACACACACACAGACTATTTTCCAACTTTAGCCAGCTGGAAAACAGAAACAGAGAATGACTGAAAAAGTTACAAAATCCAGGGAGGGTTGAAAATCTGACCAGGTGCCTGTCTGCATCCATAGCCTAAAAAACTAGCCTTTCTGTGCCTCGCTTTCTCACCTGTAAAATGGGGAGAAGAGCATTTCCCTACCTCGTTGGGAGGATTGGGAGGTGCCCGGATGCTAGGGTAATGAGGGCAATAGTAGTACTCTGGGTAGATGGGGAAATTTGTCCACAGGCCAGAGACCACAAACTCCTTTCACATGGACCAATGAGCCAGCCTGGCTCAGATTCTAAAGGGTGAGACATGGTATCCAGTCGTTCAGCCTCCAATGGCTGACAGTTTTCTTTTTCCTTCTTTTCCATCAAAAGTTTCTGAGCTTTTGGAGTGACTTTTCTCTCCCTCGTTTATTATCAGCTGCCTTGTTGTGTATCAGAAGAGCCTCTCCTGTTACAACTGCCTGCTTCTCATGCTGCATGCAGCCCTCGCCTGCTTACCAGCAGTCACCAGAGGTTGCTGTAGAGCAGTACAGGCAACATAGCGGTCTGTGTAAGGGTTCCAGCCTCTGCCAACTTGAGGATTTAGAGGCCTAAAATCTTTTCTAGTCCTAAAGCACCTGTCAACTGTGCCAAAGGCTAAGCACCAGTCCTAATCCTGCAGTAGTTTGGAGAGTAAAAAAATCATCAAACAGTTTAGCAATTCCAGGCATGTGGGAGTTATCTTCCATGCAATTCAGCATTAAAATCACAATATGTGCCATTTGTCACTGGTTTCATGTACTGAATGGCTAATACCGGACAAGAGGGGTGTTGGGAGGAAGAGGTCTGCAGTACTTACAGTTCCCTTGTTCTTGGCACTTTGCCTTGCAAAATGATTTTATTGACAAGTTCCTCCGACTCATTTTGTAGCTGCATTCTGACTCGTCCCACTGTTTCACTACTGTTCTGGTCATCCTGTAAATACCCCCTAGTGACTTGTACCCGATTAACTTTGGGTTAATCCCTACCGCTGTGTAAGCATCATTTCTGAAGGCCTGGAAGTAAGCTCACCTCTGTTGAAAGACTATGATGTCTGACTCTACTCTTATTCACACCTTCTTTACACTGCTGTAGCACCATTGACCCCAGTGGTGTCAGTACGGATTGATACTGGTGTAAGTGAGAGAACTAAGGCCCAGACCCTCACAGGTACTGAAGTGGTGCTCTGGTCAGCATTGCCACACCTAACCCCAAAGCAGCCTGCTGGCTCATGGAAACCTCAGCCTTGGCTGGGTGCTTAGGCTCCCCATAATGCCTGGAGAGAGTTAGGTGCCTAAGAAGGGGATCTTTAGAAGCCAGCAATCTTTAGAAAATCTTTAGAAGCCAGCAATCAAGAGTGAACTGCTGAGGAGAGGGGCAGGGTAGAGTAGGCACCTAACTGGCTGTACATGTGGCTCTGGGTGATGGGCCAGAGCTAGTGTTGTATCAGCCAGGCAAGGTACTAATAAACTTCAACGAGAATTTATTTTTAAAGTGGAAACCTCTTTACCAAGCTGCTGCTGCACCCTCTGTAACTCTCACTCTGCCTCCTCAACTCCTCCCCCATCCTTCCTGTTTCCTGTCCTTTCAGACTCCCAAGAGCCAGTGCTCCCAGTGCTAGTAATTACAAGCGACATCAAAACACTACAGCCACGTGCTCCCTCTTCTTGGGATCCTCAGCTGCAACCCTTCTCCTGGAGTTAGGCTTAGGCCAGGTCACTGCTTAGGTAGCCTATGCCCTAGCAGCTGAAAACATCTGTCTCCTGCTCCCAGCGGATACCTCTCTCATGCCCTGAGCTGTTCCTCTGCTTTGAGGTGCCGTGCTGTCCCCTTGCCACCTACCAGTGTCTTGCACCCAGCCCTCCTGCTGTGGGGTCTGACAGAGATCGGGGCTTAGGCATACTCAGAGAAGGCTGACGGGATCCGGGCCCACTGGCAAGACAGGCATTGCCCTGCCTAGTTTGAGAATCCTGCGTTGCTGGGGCTTCAGCCTGAGTTGATGGTCCAAGCTGTTTGTTAGCTGTGGGTCAGCTTAGATGGCTTTGTGAATGCTGACAGGTGCGAGGGTATTTAGAGGCCTGTGAGTTAGATGGCAGCTGAGTGGCAGTTTTGACTATGGCAGTGGTGCCCAAATGGTGCACTTAGGCACCTAAAGAGGTAGATAGGAGCCTAAACACTTTGTAACTAGGGTTGCCACCTTTCTAATCGCTGATAACTGGACCCCTGAGGCCCTGAGGGTTGCCAGGTGTCTGGTTTTCGACTGAAAAAAGGGACTTTGGTGGCTCCGGTCAGCACTGCTGACCTGGCCGTTTAAAAGTCCGGTTGGCAGCGCAGGCAGGCTCCCTACCTGGCTCCGCATGGCTCCTGGGAAGTGGCCGGTGTGGGAACCGTGGCCAGTGGGAACTGTGGGAGAGGTGCATGCAGGTGGGGGCAGAGGGCAGAGAAACCTGGCTGCCCCTGAGCCTAGGAGCTGGAGAGACATGCTGGCCACTTCTCGGGAGCCGCCCAAGTTATGCACCGCTCAGAGCCCTCACTCCTCCCTCACCCCAACCCCCTGCCCCAGCCCAGAGCCCATCCCCCACTCCAAACCCCTCAATCCCACCCCGCCGGAGCCCTCACCCACTGCACCCAACCCCCCTCCCCCAGCCTGGAGCCCCTCCTACATCCCAAACCCCTCAGTCCTGGCCCCACCCTACAGCCCGCACCTCTAGCCAGAGCCCTCACCTCATCCCACAACCCAACCCTTGCCCCAGCCTGAAGCCCCCTCGCACACCCTGAATCCCTCATTTCTAGCCCCACCCAGGAGCCCGCACCACCAGCCCAGAGCCTATACCCCCTCCCACACCCGTCCTAGCCCAGTGCAAGTGACAAGGGTAGGGGAGAGCAAGCATGGGGGGAATGGAGTGAGTGGGGGTGGGTCAGGGGCAAGGCCTTGGAGAAAGGGCAGGGCAAGGGTGTTGGGTTTTCTGCGATTAGAAAGTTGGCAACCGTAGGCCTCATCCCTGCTCTGTCTCTTCCCCTAAGGTCCTGCCCCTGCTCTGCCTCTTCCCACTAAGGCCTGGCCCCCCTCACTCACTCCTCTTCCCCCACCCTTCCTCTGTCACTTGCTGGATCATCTCGAGGAGCCTGTCTGCAGGTAGGAGGTGGCCCTGGCTGAGTAGGGGCTGGCAAGGGTTAATGACCCAGTGCCTTCCGCTGCCCTGCGATAATAGAACTTTTGGTTCGGGTGCCATTTAGGGTTGCCAGGTCTCTCAAAAACAGGCACCTGGCAACCCTAAATGGCACCCGAACACTGAAGCCAAAAACCAGACTGTCTGGGTAAAAACCAGAAGGATGGCAACCTATTTGGACGATCTGGGTCTAGACCCAGGTTATCTGGAATAGGTTTCCAAGGGAGGTTGGGGAATCCCATCACTGGAGGTTTTTAAGATTGGGTTGGACAAACAGCTGTCAAGTATGGTCTAGGTTTAGTTGGTCATGCCTCAGTGCAGGGGCCTGGACTTGATGACATCATGATGACATCATATATTTCTAGAATTCTTTTTGACATGGAAGTAAACAAAATATTCTTTCCTGTATGACAGTTCCATCAGGTAATAAACCTTTTATAGTGATGGATGGTCTCCGATGGCAAACCTGATAACCCCAGAATGTTCCTTGCCCACATCACTTCTCATCTATTCTTCCATGTCTTTGTTACATCTGAGAAACATGTGTTCCTGCTAAGACAGTAGAGCTAGCAAAAGCTAATTTAAAGGTCCAGGACCTCTCTGATGCATGTGAGCACCACTCAGAAGAGGAAATGTTTAGGTTAATTGAAGGGAGGAAGGCTGGTCTTGGGGCTTAATTCCCAGCTCTGGTACAAGTCACTTAGGCCCAGATTTTTAAAGTATTTAGGTATTGCTGAGCTGAATGATGCAACACCTAATTGAATTAAGAGCCTAAATCTCATTTTCAAAAGGGATTTTGGAATTTAGAGATTTTGTTTAGGGATAAGTTAGAGCAGTCCTGAGGCTATTGGAAGCCCTGTTGCTTAAATTATTTAAAAATGGATTATACAAATCTCTGGGTGGAGAATATACTGTATGTGCTTACAAGGAGCTAAACTAGGAAAAATACTTGGCAGTTATACAGCTCTTGTTAGCTCAGCTCTTGTCAGCTGAGCATTTGAAAGTGCTTCACAAAAGTGAATCCCATTTTACAGAAGGGGAAAACTGAGTCTCGCAGGGTAAGGGACTTGCCCAAGGTCACATAGGAAGCCAGTAGCAGAGTTCTGAATAGATGTTAGGAATATAATCACCAGATAACACTGCCTCCCTGTTGATTTTAGAAACAACGTGGAACACTGTACTTTCTGTCAGAATGATGTTTATTTTAGATTAAAAGAAACAACAAAACAAGAAAGAACAAATGTAAGGTCTCCATTAGAGACTGAGATAGAAATCACCATGTCAGCATGTCTCTTGTTTGTGACACAATCTATCAACTGCCTCCCAGAATGGTACACCTCTACCCCAATATAATGCTGTCCTTGGGAGCCAAAAAATCTTACTGTGTTATAGGTGAAACCCTGTTATATTGAACTTGCTTTGATTCACCGGAGTGCACAACCCTGCCCCCGCCCCGAAGCACTGCTTTACTGCATTATATCCAAATTTGTGTTATATCAGGGTAGAGGTATAGTTGTCCAAGCAAACTTGCAGAAATTTAAAGATCCAGTATACAGAAAACAAAAATCATAACAGTTACGTAGCCACATACATTATGTTCCCTTTGTTCAGTACAAATATTTTTAATCAAATCCATGAAAGCTTCGGAACCATTATTGGCATATTCAGTGGGCAATGTATAACCAAATCCTATTACGGTTAGATTTGCTTCTGTCATTTAACTCATTACATCAGTGCTCTCTTCAGGAAAAATTAATCCTCATATAGAGATTTATCCTGCTTCCACTGACTGTATTGGGAGCTTTGTGTGATCAGCTCCAAAGCTAGAATATGGCCCATAGTCTTTATTAAAACTGCTTTGTACTTGTAGATCAAAAGGCAACTACTGTGTAAGACGGAGGAATAGGAACACAATGGCAGGGATGTGTTATACAGGAACACAAGGACCGGGATATGCTGTATAGAACAGAGATGGGTCTAAGCTGCAAAGTTTGGTTCTGAGTTGGATCCAAACTCTGCCAGAGCTAGAGGGTACTTGGATCTAGGGTTCTGGTTTAGGATCATCTTCAGTACAGAAAGCTGAAAGATGAAAACAAGAGCTTGTCACTCCATGTGTGTTCACAATCCACACATTTCACTATGAATTTGGCACAATTCTGATGTGATGTCAGCCCACGTTCAGCAGCCTCAGCGAGCCTTTCGGCAAACCAGGCACAAGTTGGGAGCCTGAAATATAACCAGAAAGCAGGGAGGTTTCCATGGTTTCAGGTGTCTTTGAGAACATTTTACATAGCTTTAGTGTAAACTATAGGAGGCCTCACAATAGACACTGGGTCCAGAAACCTCTGAAATTAGGGGAATTCTAGAGTCAGATTCTAATTCTGAGCTAATCTTCATCAATCAGGCCTATCTCTGGCATCAGATAATGTGATCAAAAGCACACTCAGTATCCGTCATAACCACCGTATCCCAATGGTCCTGTCCTTGTAATTTAGGCAGTGAGTGTGATTGATTTTTGAAGGTATCTTTTAAGTGCTTAAACTCTGCAAATTTAGATGAAAGCTTGCCTGTTTCAAATAAGTTGTGTATCTGTGAAAATGCTTTTGAAATGTCCTATGGAGCCTTTCAGTAAAGCCCAGGTTTGCTGGCCTCACACCTCTGGCAAGTCCTGAGTGCTTTGTGTCAAGAAATGAGGTGATTAATGAAGTCAAACCTAGGCAGAAATCTGTTTGAATGCAGCTTTCCTGTTGGCAAATGTCTCCAAAGGCCACAGAAAGGAGCTGAATTTTAGTAGCTGGAAAAAGGAACATACGTCCTGACGTGTGGAAGGGATGACATAATGGTTATGAGTCTCTTCTCCCCTGTGTTTTTACATCAGGGTAACACTATCAACTTCACCAGAACCGTTCCTGATTGATGCCCTAGTGTAAGCAAGTGGAAAATCAGACCCAGTAGTGTAGATGACACAAATGGTGCAGGTTAATTTTGTGTGAAGACACAAGGCTAGATTTATTCAACCTAGAGCAGGAAGGTATAAATTACACCACTCCAAGAAAGGGTTCTTCCTGAGTGGTGGGGAGGCAGTCAGTACTGCTGCCACCTCACCCCCTGTGGGATTTCTGCTGGATGAGAGTGAGGAGCGTTTTTCCATTTGCCTCACTCTAATCCCCTTATATGGGAGGGGATGATCTTGGCCACTAGGATGCATAATAATGCTGTGGGATTGTTTATCAAAGGAAATGGTGGATGCGGCATCCCTCGGGAATTTTAAAGCTAGCCTATCCAGAGCATCAGGAAATGTATTGTAGAGATAAATGCTGCCATGGCAGGGAGGTGGGCTGGATGATCCACTCTAGCTTTTCCATCTCAGGCTTCTGTCATTCTAAGATCATAAATTAAAACACAGTTTTCCTGGCTTTCTGGGTCAGCATGGACCCTTGCATGCCAGCCTTGCCAGGAGAGCCAGGGCTGCAGAGTGCAGGTGTGTTGAGCACAGGCCAGCAGATCAGTGTTTTCTGTTCATGCAGCACATCTTTGGGATGCTCTACTTGTGAAACTAGGTCACCTGCTGCATTAACAAAACAGACACAAGGCGCGAATGGGGGCTGTACCTGTGGGGGAGAAAAAAAAACACCTTTTTATTCATTTTTCATTCCACACTTCATCTCCTATGCTCCAACATACTCAGCATCCTGACTGCACACAGCAATCTATTAAGCACTTACCCCAAAGGCTGTTGATGTTGTTACACTCATTACAAGGTGAACATTCTGCATTAAGGCATTATTATTTATTCTGTTTTATTGTAACAAGACAGATGGCCATATTGACTTGATTTACTGTAAACAGAACTAGCAGTCATCAGAGAAAACAAACTCTCTTGGAAATAAGCTGCACATCAGCTATCATAATTACTCAGATGTAATTTATTTTTAATTTATAAGGGTGTGATCCAACACCCATTAACTTTGGTGAACTTCGGCTCTGTTTCAAAATGCACTGGATTTTCAGGTTTCTGGAGCACGTGACCTTTGGTTCTCGGCTCTGTTACACTAGTGTGACTTTACTGACTTTGATGGAGTTACCCTGGCAGAAAATAGCTGTTAACGGAGCACAGAATGAGGCCCAGGTCTATCTATTTAATAAAAAGATGCACTTTTGATTAGGTTCAGCATAAGCAGAAAATACATTTTCCTCAAATAAACTCACCAGCTCCTATTCCGCTTCTTAGCTGCAAATAGCAAAACATGGACTTTCGGTCTGGAGGGCTTTTATTTCCAATTGAAGGCAAATAACAAAGAAAGAAAAACTGTATATGTCACCATGCAAGATAGGCACAGAGATTACAATGTGTTGTTCATGTTGTAGAGCTATCGTGAATTGCTATTAATGGTTGTGCAAGTTAGGCTAGATTCCAGCACCTGACCTGTCCCATTCATGCCATCCAAATGGTGCAAAGGGAATGGAAAGCTTAAAGAGACAATTGGGATTCTCCTTGCACAAGGGGATCTCTTATTGATGTAAAGCTGATGTAACAGCTATGGTATCTTCCCGTGACTCCCTTTCCCCCCCACTGCAGTAGGTGCACAAGGGACTGGAATGGGTGTGGCCAGAGCATGCTGAACACCAGCAATCTTGGCCTGTCAGAATAGAAGGCTGTTCTAGCTGGGGTAAGTCAGAGCAGTCCTGAGGCTGCTTTAACTTGCATGGGGGACCAAAGCAGCCCCTGACTATCATCAGATATGGAGAGGTGGAAAGCCACTTATGTCATGCTTCCCCCTCCACGTATGATTTGCTGAGCAGAACTCAGCCTCACCTGACAATCTGGTGTCTCCTAAGGATCTCTTCTTTCGCAACCCACCCGTAGCCATTTTGTGTGAACTAAGGAATGTGCTGTCAGCTTTCTTGCAAGAAATGGCTTAAGCCCCTGACTCCAGGAGAAGGTTCCTGTCTGTGGACCCCAGAAGTAGATAGGTAGCTCCCTCCAGCCCAGAATTAGGTGCCTAAATCCTTGAGAAGGGCAGGATTTAGGACAGAATTCTCTCCTCAGCATTTCCTATTAGCTAGCTTAGGCAGCTACCTGCTCATCATGCTGGCTTTTGTGAATCCCTTTCTTAGGTGCCTAACCCTCCCTATGTATTGTATAGGGAGCCTGAGAGCCTAACTCAGGGCAGTGAGCATCTCTAGACAGCAGGGAGTCTAAACATTAGTCAATGCAATGCTTAGCTTGGCAATGCCTCAGTCTGCTTTGTGAATTTAGTCCATAAAAGTTACTTTACTATCTGTAGGTTCCTCTTATACTTCCCTTTACATACTATCGGAAATAGCTTTATTGCAAATAATGAGGTGATCTATCTGCAACTCTTTGTTTATTTATTTAAGGCAATTGGCAGTTTTAAAAGGGTTACCATGGCTTATGAGTGATGCTAGTCTGAATTGTTTAACAATGCATTCAAGAGATTTCACACACATTTCAGGACTTTACTGATTTCCTAAAGGACTCCATCTTGGACACAGGCTCCAATTACATTGTTATGGTATACACATGCCTTGCATAATTACCTTAGCCCCAACTAATTTTAATTATGTTAGAATTAGTGCAAAGAATTTTATCTGTGACTGGTCTAAATATTTACAGTTCTCAACACTTTGATGTTCCTGGAAAGAAATTAAGATTTGCTTTAACAATTAGGCTATTGCATGTGGCCAAAAATTCATTACAAACGCAGTTAATTAAGTTGTCAACAAAGCTGTGGTCTCTGGAGGGGTGTGTGGGAAAATAACGTAGTTATATTGTTTGGCATGAGAGGGGATTGTAATTTTATTGCTATCAACCTCAGCTTAGAGGCACAAGTCATAAAGGCATTTTTCAGGAGAACACATATGGGTTTTGCACAGCATCATGCTTATGATGCCACCTGGGGAATTAGCACAAAGAAAAGAAATCTCAAACATCCATCTAGGGTGACCAGACAGCAACTGTGAAAAAGCAAGACAGGCATGGGGGTAATAGGAACCTATATAAGAAAAAGACCCCAAAATCAGGACTGTCCCTATAAAATCGGGACATCTGGTCTCCTTACATCCATCTGACTTCTGGTGTTATAGTATTGGGCCAAATTTTGCTCTCATTTCCCCATACTACCCTACTGACCACAGAGAAGATTCACAGATTACTGTTGTTAGCTAGGAATATCATTATTATTGGTGTTATGGAAGTATACAGAGGCCCCAACCAAGATCAGGGCCCCACTGTGCTGCATAACACAAAGCAAGAGACTTCAAAGAGTTTATAAATCAAAGAGACCTGTTTTTATAGCAAAGAAGCTGAGACACAGAAAGATGAAGCGACTTGCCCAAGGTCATATCAGGAAGTCTGTGACAGAGCTGAGAACTGACCTTGGGTCTCCTGAGACCCCTTCCAGTGTGTTAAGCACAAGTCCATCCTATGTGCACAAGTACAACTGAGAGCACAATTAACCTATGAATGTGAAGTCAGTTGAACAAGAGATTGAGGAGAGAAGCAGGTATGGGAAATATCACTTTCTATGCACATTAGTCACTTCAACACTCCAAGAAAAATCACCTGATTTTGGGACTGAGACACAGAAGCTCATGTGTGGTTCACTATTCTATGGCGCCAGTTCTTCTCAGGCCTGGCATACTCACGACACCTGTGTTTCTCAAAGTGGGGCCACTGCTTGTGTAAGGAAAGCCCCTGGCAGGCCAGGCCAGTTTGTTTACTTGCCCCGTCCGCAGGTCCGGCTGATCGCGGCTCTCACTGTCCACGGTTCACTGCTCGAGGCCAATGGGAGCTGCTGGAAGCGGTGGCCAATATGTCCCTCGGCCTGCGCCACTTCCAGCAGCCCCCATTGGCCTGGAGCGGCAAACCGTGGCCAGTGGAAGCTGCAATCAGCCAGACCTGCAGACAGGGCAGGTAAACAAACTGGCCCGGTCGCCAGCGGCTTTCCCACACAAGCGGTGGCCCCAGTTTGAGAAACACTGCATTACACCTAACACACTGTATCTGTGTCAGAAAGGAGTCACGTAAGATACCCATTAGAAAACTAGTCATCTTGAATGATGTGTTGTCATAAACAGATAGCTAAGGGTTAATGTCTCTTTCACCTGTAAAGGGTTAACAAACAGTGACCTGCAACACTTGACCAGAGGACCAAACAGGAAACAAGATATTTTCAAATCTCGGTGGAGGGAAGCCTTTGTTTGTGGGTTTTGGGGTTTGCTTTGTTCTCTCTGAGTCCTGGAAGGGACCAGAGGTGAAACCAGGTTTCTGCCAATCTCCCTGCTACAGTTTCTTATATATTCAGAATAGTGAGTATTGAGTAGAAAGGCAGTTATAGTCTTTTGATTGTTTCTGTATTTGCAACTGTGTATCTGGCTGGTAGAGTTTTAATGTGTATTTGGCTGAAAGTATTTTAAATTGTATTTCGCTGGAGAAGCTTTTCTCTATTGTCTATAATGGGAAAGACCGCTGTAATATTTATCATCTAGATTACAGAGATAACTTGTACTTTTTTTTTCTTTCTTTTCATTAAAAGTTTTGCTTTTTAGACCTGTTTGATTTTTTCCCTAGTTGAGGCAAGGAATTGAGTCTGTGCTCACGCAGGAATTTGTGGGGAGAAGGGAAAGATCTAATTTCCTCTTTGTTTTAGATTCATGGAGCTTGAATCTGTATTGCCTCTGGGTGGGGGAGAGAGGAGGGATAGAGTGGAAGCCTCTATTTTAGATCAAGGAGTTTGGATCACAAGTATCTTCCAGGATAACCCAAGGAGGGAAGCCTAGAAGAGGACTGGTGAGGGAAAGAGTTACTTTCCTTGTGTTAGGATCCAGGGGGTCTGGATCTTGGGGGTCCCCAGGGAAGGTTTGGGAGACCAGAGTTTATCAGGTACTCAGAATCCCGATTGGTGGCAGCGTATCAGATCTAAGCTGGTAATTAAGCTTAGAGGACTTCTTCAGAGTATCTCATTTTTGGACTCTGAGGTTCAGATGAGAAAAAATACTATACACGTGTGTACAAGAGTTATGGATATGTGCGAGATATGTTCTTAAAATGTGTTTGGCAAGCAATGCAAAAGCCCAAGGCAAAAGAATGTGTGTTTACTTGGCAGGTGGAGACAATAAAGGCATATTTAAGAAAGTGAACAAAGCCATCAGCCTAGCAAGTCAGGGAGCAAGCTCTGCCGGGTGTCTGAACCTCAAATGGTAAGTAATTGAATCACTTGAGTATAAACAATGTTAGTGTACTATAAAAAGTATCAAGTAAGGTCTTTTATGAAAGCTAATGACACACTGGTAATTGAATCACTGTGAGTGTATATATTAACACTCTGTGAGTCATTATGAATACTCACTGATATTGTGCCTTAAAGTCTGTAACCAAACACAGGGAGAAACAGGTTTTCTCCCAGACAGGAGGATGTCAGCTACCTACCTATCTCCAATGAACTGAAGCAAGGTGTGACCAAAAACAAGGACCCCATTTTCGTGCAAATCAGCAGGGAGAGGGAAATCATAGGATGGGAAGAACAGCAGAGTCATCCTGAGTAATGGTAAATTCTGAGAATGGAGAGGGGTAACTAGGGGTGTTCCCCAAGGGTCAGTCCTGTTCAACTTATTCATAAATGATCTGGAGAAAGGGTAAACAGTGAGTGGCAAAGTTTGCAGATGATACTAAACTGCTCAAGATAGTTAAGACCAAAGCACACTGTGAAGAGTTCAAAAGATTCACAAAACTAAGTGATTGGGCAACAAAATGGCAATGAAATTTAATGTGATAAATGTAAAGTAGTACATTGAAAATAACCCAACTATACATACAATATGATGGAGACTATATAGCCAAAACAAGTCAGAAAAAGATCTTGGAGTCATCGTGGATAGTTCTCTGAAGATGTCCACGCAGTGTGCAGAGTGGTGAAAAAGCAAACAGATGTTAGAATCATTAAAAAGAGGATAGAGAATAAGACTGAGTAATATTTATCTTAATATAATCCATGGTACGCTCACATCTTGAATACTGTGTACAAATGTGATCTCCCTCCCTCAAAAAAGATATACTGGCCACTAGAAGGTCCAGAAAAGGGCTACTAAAATGGATGGGGGGTTTGGAAAGGGTCTCAAGATATGAAAGGAAAATTAAAGAGGCTGGGACTTTTCATCTTGGAAAGAGGAGACTAAGGGGATATGATAGAGTATATAAAATCATGAAGGTGTGGAGAAAGTGGATAAGGAAAAGTTATTTACTTATCCCATAATACAAGAACTAGGGGTCACCAATGAAATGAATAGGCAGCAGGTTTAAAAACAAATAAGGAAGTTCTTCTCCACGAAGCGCACAGTTAACTTGTGGAACTCCTTACCTGAGGAGGTTGTGAAGGCTAGACTATAACAGCATTTAAAAGAGAACTGGATAATTCATGGTGGTGAAATCCATAAATAGCTATTAGCAGTGTCCCTACCTTCTGTTGTCAGAGATGGAGAGGATGGCAGGAGAGAGATCACTTGATCATTGCCTGTTAGGTTACTCCCTGGGGACCTGGATTGGCCAGCTTGGTAGACAGATACTGGACTGATGGACCTTTGGTCTGACCCGCTACGCCGTTCTTATGTTCTTATGAGTCTGGGGATGTCATAAACAGATAAGAAAATTTTATAGCACAGAAGTACTTTATATCTCTTTGACAATAAAGGGTTAACAAGTTCAGTAAGCCTGGCTGTCACCTGACCGGAGAACCATCAGGAGACAGGATACTTTCAAATCTTGAGGAGGAAGTTTCTGTGTGTGCTGTTAGAATTTGTTGTTTGTTCACTCTGGGGGCTCAGAGAGACCAGATGTGCAACCAGGTTTCTCTCCAACTCTCCAATACAGGCTCTTATCAGTTCAAATAGTGAGTACTAGATAGATAAAGCGGAGTTAGGCCTTATGTTTGTTTTCGTATTTGCAAATGTGCATTTGGCTGGAAGGAGTTTAATTGTGCATTTGGCTGGAAGGAGTTCAAATTTGTATTTTTGCTGAAAGGATTTTAATTTGTACTTGAATACTTAGGCTGGAGGGTATCCCAGTGCCTATAGCTAAAAACCCTGTACCTATTCCATTTTAAATTTACAAAGATAATTTTTACTGTTTTTCTCTCTTTAATAAAAGTTCTTGTTAAGACCTGATTGTTTTTTTATTCTGGGTGAGCCCAGGGAACGGGGTCTGGATTCACTAGGGATTTGGTGGGAGAAAGGAGGGAAGGGGGAGAGAAAGGTTAGTTTTCTCTCTGTGTCAGGATTACTTTCTCTCTCAGGGAGAGTCTGGGAGGGGAAGAGAAGGAGGGAGGAGGTGAATTTCTTCTCTGTTTTGTGATTCAAGGAGTTTGAATCACAATGACTCCAGAGTAACCCAGGGAGGGAAGCTGGGAGAGGCAACGGTGGGGAAAGGGTTTTCTTTCCTGTGTTAAGTCCAGAGAGTCTGGGTCTTGGGGTTCCCTGGGCAAGGTTTTGGGGGGACCAGAGTGTACCAGGCACTGGAATTCCTGGTTGGTGGCAGCGCTACAGGTTCTAAGCTGGTAATTAAACTTAGAGGAATTCATGCTGGTACCCCACCTTTTGAACGCTAAGGTTCAGAGTGGGGAATTGTACCATGACAGGGAACAAACCAGTAACTTTGGGGAGATATAAGGAGAGAGAAGAAGCCATCTTGTCATCCATCACTGGGCAGACACAAGGGGCCAGAGCTCTTGCAATCTGAGAAAGATGGATCCTTTAACCAAGGGGGCTGAAGTCTCTGGGAATGGAAGACTGGCAAGGAAACTACCTTGAATCAAGATTGTAGCTTGTTAAATTAGGTTTCAGCCATTAGAAAGTGTATTTTTACTTTTGTTTGTTCATAACCCTTTCTAACTTTATCCCTTCTACGTGGTATCACGTAACCGATGTTCTCTGTTAATAAACTTGTTTTATTTTTACCATCTCAGTGCTGCACTTTGAAGGGAAGAAGAGCGCATTGACCCCCAGGTAAGTTAATAAGCTACAATGTGCTTTTGTCTCTTTAAAGGAACAAAATAACCTTGTTTACTTCTCTGAGTGTTCCAGGAGAGGGCTGGATACTTCCGGGCTGATGGGTTGGGGGAAATTCAGGACTGGGGATGTGTTGGGGTCACTTGGCTAGTAGTGACCAAGGATGATGGAGACCAGAGTGTGGCTGTGGGGTAGCAAGCAGGCTGCTGGAGTCAGTTGCTGAACCACGAATGGGTAATACACAGACACTCAGTGTATGCTTATAGGCTGGCTAGGAATGTCCAGACAGGGAACTACAGCAGCAGAGCATTTTAAGGCACTTAGGGTTACAGGAGAAGCAATGACATCACCTCTCACTGGTCTGGATTGCAACCCAAAAGGTGATGGATGTGTTACAAAAGCCAAACCTCAGACAGAGTGGTGGATTAGCCACTGAGCCACTGTGCCCACAAGCCCTGGCCAATTGTGGAGGCCTTGGAAAAATTGGCACTCCATGCCCCAACCCGCCCCCCCGCCAGCTCTGCCCGCCTGGTGCTCCTGATGGGGAGTGGGGTTGGGGCTTGCTCTACTCTCCCTGCCTGCCCGGCACCCTTGACGGGGAGCGGGGGAAGCCCCTGCACACCGCCCCCAGTAGGAGTGCTAGGGGTGACAGGGGGGACTGCAGGTGGAAGGTGGGTGGAGGGGATCCCACTTGCTCTGGCCCAGGGCCCCACAAACCTGCACTCTGCCTTTGCTCAGCATTGCACATTGAGAGGTTTACAAACCCCTCCAGTGAATAATTTGGAGCCAAAATCACATGCAGTGTTTGACTCTGCATAATTTTAGTGAGGCTGATGTGCAACTTGGCCATTTTAGTAGAGTTTTTGATCTAAGTCAACTTGGAATCAAATCAAGAGCAGTGAATCTGAGTCCACTCCAACTTTGAGAATGGTTGAATTGGAACCCTGAACCTAATTTCTCAGTGTAGACCGATCCGTAGAAGGGCCATGTTCTTTAGCTGGAGCATTTTCATCCTCTGTTTTGTACAACAGCCTTCAAAAAACCCTGAGCTCCCACACTGATACAGCAATAATTCTTAAACTTACCTCTGCCTGGGTATTTCTCATGTTCCAAAGGTACCTTGTTCTCTAGAGTTAAAGCTGACATGAATCATCTCTATGGCGTTTTCAAGGATTTTCCATTTGAAAAAATTAACTCACTTTTTAACCTTCAGATTTATAGAAACTTAATCATCTGCCACCACAACACCTTCGTTCTGGCTGACAGACAGATTGCTCTGATCTCTGACATAGTGTAAAATAGCCCCTCTCTGATACCTTCACAAGGTCCTTTTCTAGCAGCCCGGAGATTGCAGTTTCTCTGCAAATTGTAACCATTTATGAAAGTCCATCACCATCAAAGTCCAAGCCCTAGTCAATATGTAACAATTTGAGATGGGTCTGAAACAAAACCCAGATCTGAACACATCAGATGTTAAGGGCTCAGACTCCAGATCTAGACTTTGCAGTTGGCCCTCTTTAAATTATGTGTAAACAACCTCCTCTGGTCCAAAGATCCCAGGTGTTTGACATCTGTCCGTGAAGATACGCTTTTTCTCTTTTAGAAATGCTGATATTAGGGAGACTACACTCCACGGCTACAAGAAAAGGCCAATCAATTATTAGCATTTATTATCTTTTAGTATTGCGGCAGACAGAGGCCAAGACCCCACTGTGCTTGCACTGTACAAACACAGAACAAAAAGATGGCCCCTGCCCCAGGGAATCTGCAGCTGTAAGGAAAGATTCTTTAATTTAGTGTAAAATAAGCAGCCATAGTCACCTGTAAGGCCAATAACTTGTCCCGCCAGCCAGCCAGCACCTACTGCATTTTGGCTGCATGTAGTTTGGCTGTTATGAGCTGAAGAACAGTACATCAGCAAGAACAAAACTTACCTCACTTTGAAGGGGAATTCATCAATATCCCAAATCCAGCAATGGAGACAACAGTGAAGATTGCCCCAAACAGTGAACTAACCACACAGATCCTCCATAGCTTCCCCAGACCTGGCTGTTACATCCCCAGTAGGCATCTCCCACCGGCTTAGGATGAGAGAGCGTCTGAGAAACTTGTCTTCAGTTTGTTAGGTGAATGTTACTCTTCTTGAAAAAGACATGACTGGCAAGCAAAGAATTAGATCCAAACCCCTCTATTCATTCACAGGCCAGATAGTCTGTAGATGGTCATAGCTTAAAATCTCCCCCTCCAATGACTGTAGTTGAAAGACTAATGGCACTGGAAGTACTTAGTGTCTGATCTGGGTTGACCCTGGGGTCATCACAGAGGAGGATGGGCCAAACTCTTCTGTGCTTTAGGAAGTCAATATACATATATCAGGAAAGAAATTAAATCTATGAGTCAATCAGGTGCTGTGTTAAAAAATGTACAGTACAGAAGGATTTGGTGACATGCAGAGAATGTTAATGAACTGAGACTGCTGGCATATGCACATCATGATGGACAACTACATACCGAGGGGGGGAGAGTGCGGTCCGCTGGATTGGGATGCAGGAGCTGTACTACTGACCTGTTTATCTTGGGAAAGTCATTGCCTCTGTGCCCCTCCTGCACCTTGTCAACAGAGACTCTAAAGCTCTTCAAAGCAGAGCCTCTCTCTCTTACTATGGATATGTACAGTGCCTAGCACAACAGGGCTCCAATCTCTAGGAGCTACAGTCATGATAATAGAACTCAAGACCTTTTGCTTCAAAATCATGGGGCCTCTGCCACTGGAGCTAAAGGAGGAGTATTGAGGCTTTTATAGCCCCATTGCTAGACCCCCTACCAGAAGGCGACTTAATTGAAACACTCAGAAAGAACTGACAGTCAATAGAAGATGGCCCTGGCTCTTACCCACCCATCCTATGCACGTGAAAGGTCACACCATCATGCTGTATCTGCCTCCAGCGATAGGCTGTTCTTGAACCAGGGGTGAGGGGTTTATCCATTAAGATGCCAGGTTATGTATGAATATGCTGTAGTCCAGGCTTGTACATTATGTGGTATCCAGGCATCTCAGTTGATGCTGTGTGTTTCCTCCTTTAAAAACCCACCAACTTATTTCCCACCCCCCTCTCTATTTGACAGCCTCTCGCTCTTTTACTTTTGATTCAAAATAGATTACACAGTCCCAGGGAGTGCTGGGATCTTAAATATCATTTAAGGACCAAACAAGAAGTACCTCCAATGACTGGTTTACATTACAAAGAGCTCGTTTGTTTTATCTGGCAATTAGTATACATCCTCTGCAGAAAATGAGTCCATTAGAAAGACTGTGCTCCAAGCCAATCTCCCTTTTTAAATATGTTTAAGTGCATGATTAATACACTTTTTCAGCTCCCGTCTGCGACTGCAGAGGGAGGTCAGGGAGCAGGTAAATGAAAGAAAATGGCTTCACTTGGCATTGACTGAGCTATTAATCACTGCCCATTTTCTATAAATCATGGCAGATGGCAGGAACTCATGGGAAATGCCACACTGTGCATGATGGGAATCATGGATAGCAGTAGACACGGGGAAGGGAAGAGGTCACTCTTCCATACACCATACCCAGTGGAGGAATGCCACTTCCACTGCACCTGTTTTTCAGCTCCACATGACAGTTAGCTTCCCATAAAACAGGCCTGTAAAAGTTTGCAGGAGCCCTGGAAAATTCCCTGCATTCCATCTGTTATGGTGATCTGTCCATCCAGCGATGGCTCTGTTTCTCATCAGCTCACAAAGGCAGAGCCTAGTAATGGTTGCAGCATATGCTCAGTGTGTCTTCCACCAGAGAGAGGGTGCGTCAGGTAGCTCAGGCTGCAAAGTTATAGCCACACTTAACACGCTGGATCAAAATTGTTAGCGATACATTTAGTCAGATAGATAATTTGCATTTGCTGTATAATAAAAGACAGTGGTGACACCTCTTGTTACATCACTTGAGCAGAAAGGCAAACATAGAGGATGAATGGAATATAGAAACCTGCATAGCTAGAGGCAGAAAGAGCTTACAATGTTCTAACATTTTGACAGCACCTTTCCTTCAAATGGGCCCTAAATTGTGTTATAAGCTATACTACCTCATTGTTATAGAATCATAGAATATCAGGATTGGAAGAGACCTTGGGAGGTCATCTAGTCCAACCCTCTGCTCAAAGCAGGACCAATCCCCAGACAGATTTTTGCCCCAGTTCCCTAAATGGCCCCCCTCAAAGACTGATCTCACAACCCTGGGTTTAAGCAGGCCAATGTGCAAACCACTGAGCTATTCCCCCTGGAGAGCATTATTTTGCCCTCCACTGAAATGCAGCCACCTTTGGGGTGGGGTTGGAGAGGAGATAATATTTTAACAGCTCACTGCAACATTCCACAGCAGTTTAAGACTGGAAGTGTCTGAAAAAAGCATACCATACCCAGTTTGAAACTACCGGGCAAATTTAAGGAGGCAGAATGCAATTTCTGGCTGTCGAATGTGGATCCAAGCAAAAGACAATGAAATGCCAAAGGTGGGACCAAAGACTTTCACAGAGAGTTTATTTTCTGGAGTTTGCATTTACACTGCTGAAGCTCTACTCTTCTCCTGGAGAACACCAGTCAGTTCCAGTGTAATGAATTGGAGTGACTGGTGTCGTGTTGGTGCAGTGTTTGGTGTGGCTTTCCCCCTGAAAACAAATGAATAAATTGCAAACGTTTTTCCACTGGAAATAGCACATCTTCACCTCCCTGTCTTTGCTCTGGAGGATGGGACAGCAAAGAAAGCTTGTGTTAAACAGATAAAGTCTAGTATTCCTATGTTCACCTAGCGGCCCACAAACCAGAGCTGCAGCTGACAGCCCTCTGAGCTGCATTGCTGGACGAAGGGTGTCCTTTTGAACTCTCCAGCGCTCAGCACCATTACTAAACAGCAACAGCAGCTCCACATGCTGGCAAAACAGTTGGAGCAACCAAATGGGCCTGTGACACGTGGCTATAACCTGAATTGTGGCTCTCCATTCCCTCAATGAAGGGAGAAGAGGATGCTGGTTCTTAGACCGCCACAGACCCTGCCATAGGAAGGGTAGTGTTGGTCAGAAAGACTTACACTGGCAAAGCTGGAGTAAAAGAGTTGCAAAGCAGCATAAGGACCCCCAGAAAATAGCCCCCACAACTGGAAGCCTCCCTTGAAGGTGTCACCTTGGCACACAGGGTGTGCTGAGGGCATGTTAGGGCAAGCCAGGGAAGGGAAGAGGTATCACTGGGAATTGCTACATAGTGGCTATTCTGCACTGGTATAATACCTGAAGCCAGGGCATAGGTTAGGGTAGCCTTCAAGGCTGCTCCAGTTTGTGCCAGGTGATAAATCAACCCCCAGTTGCTCCAAGGGATGGTAAATGGAGGAATGAACTAGGGCCTATAGGCTGAGGTCTCCATTCCCCTGTCCACAGTCAGTGTACAATGCATCTCCCTCCCACTTCACCCAGGTGTCTGCTGTAACACCTGACTGACGAGCAGACCGCTGCCAAGATAAACCCTTTATTATGAACAGAAGCTATTCACAGAAATGAGGTAACAAAACTGCCCACAGCGCTCTGGCTGCAGCCTGTCACTGCTCCGTACAGGGCTTCTTTTGTTTCCAATCCCCAGCCATCTGCACAAGGGGCAGAGTGGGGGGGAATCAAGCCCAAGGAACAGTATACAGGACTGGAGAAGAAGAGCCACGGTCCAGGCTACTTGACTTGGTGCATGACATCCTTCTCCATCGAAGCAAAATCAGGACCTGATCTATCACTTATTAAAAAATGGGCAGATTGTCTGAAAGTGTCTGAGGCCATAGAGCAGTGAAGGGTGCATGCAAACAGTGGTCTGTGCTTCACATCCCTTAAAATGGCATGCAGCATAGCTAATTCAAAACACAAGCCATTCAGACAGGCAGCGTGATCTAGCGGATGAGAATACTAGCCTTTCGGTCAGGGGATCTGGCCTCTATTTCCTGGCTCTGCTGTGTGACCTTGGGCAAATCTTGTCACTTTTCTGTGCCTGTTTCCCCTCCTACCCTTTGTTTATTCAGGTTTTACGTAATTTGAGCAGGTACTTTCTCTCCGCATGTGTTTGGAGAGTATCTAGCACAACGGGGCCCCAAACTTGGTTGGCACCTCTAGATGCTACCTTAAAACAAACTTGATATTAATAATAGTAGTGGTATTCAGATGGATAGAATGATTTTGGACAGAAAATTTCATAAACAAACTGAAGCCTCTGGAAGTTTAAGATTTTTATGAAATATTGTCCCCCTATTCATTTAAGTAGAAGTGGGTTGATAGTTCACTCCCTGTCCAACTAACTACAGAGACTGGATTGGGTGGTGACATAAGCCATCAGAGGATGCATAAGGAGCATAATTATGAAAGGCCTGACCAAGCTGATGATGGCAAGGTCTCCATGACAGGGAGCATATCGGGGCATAAGAGAATGAGGGCAAATCCCTAGAATGATGACCCTGTAGGGGAGACACAGAGTGTATGGGGAAGAGGAGCCGGGCATATAACGGACAGAAAGGAATTGGACCTGCTGAGAAAGGAAATGCCCAACGAGACAAGAAAGAGGGACCTAGAGCAGTCCTGGAGGAAGGATTAACACATGACCGGGAAGCAGGCCTGACAGTAGAGTGCAAAGTGGAGAGGGCCTGGTAGCTGAAGGAGTGAGAGGAGGAGCTTGATGGAGGCCTTAAAATACATCTGGCTAGCCCTGACCAAAGCTGTCAAGGTCTGCTTAGCCTAGGCTGGCTGGGGAACTGCAACAGCAGCAAGTGTAACCACCTGAGCATGTTGATCCGGAGTGAGATCTGTGGACAAAACAAGGAGCAGTGTTGACAGTTTCCAGAGACAACTGCACACACCTTTCACCACAGGCCAAGGGTGCCCTGAGGTAGGTTTGAGGGTGTAGGAGGAAGAGACAAATAGGGGGTGAGCTTCCGGAGGACATGAAGGGAGGATTTGAAACGAGAGGCGTCAGTAGCAAAGTCTCCCCCAACCAGCTCAGCTCTCAAACTGTTGAAGGCCACTATTGTTCTCTTGTGCAGGTCCTTCCTTCCAGTCAATATACATTTGTATTTAATCCAGATGGTTACCACATAACTCCTGTTAAGGGCAATGGAGGCTGAGCAGCTACATCCTCCCAGCATGCTTTGAAACTGCCCCCTGTGTGTGAGAGACTCCTCAGGTACTTTGCATTCATGTTGCCTTCATTGTAGCTGCTCTGGAAAATCTGACACGATTGTTCGCGGGAGGATTGGTTCCATGAGCCCTTCCTGACTCCCTCCTCGGGCCTCAGAAGGGCCTAATATTTGTGTATGTGTGTGTTTTAACACAGCATCTGGTCTTCATTACATACAGGCTTTTCACATCCATAATTATACCATGAGGGGAGTTCCTGTCAAAGCCATAAAGAAAATTCTATTCCCAGCTCCCCCCACCCTCCCCCAGTCCTCCCCATAAAACTGGCAACAGTTGCTTTACAGACCTACCAAGTTTGCAAAGAGAACACCTTGCAGTTGGGTCATTAACCCTTTGGGTGCTGAGCTGAAGCATTTGCTGGGCTGACAGTCTGAAAAAGACCTTGCTTTCTAATGGCAAAGGTCCCTTTGTGTTGTTCAGTGTTGCCCAGACTTTGGCCAGATGTGAGAGATGCTGGAAGCTTACCTGGAAACTGAAGGCTGTACCCAAGCTGCATAATATGGAGTAGAGAAATAAATTAATATTCTAATTTAATCCCCCCCGCCCACCCCTTTTGTGCACTGTGTAAACTACACAGAATGTAATTTACTTCCACTCATCACTGAAATACAACCCCCTCTGGGGTAGTGCATGGCAGCTGTTTAACAACACACAGCAACACTACCTTACAGTTTAGGACAGGAAATTAAGAAGGCTATATCTGCAGGAGGAATTTAAGTAAGCAGAATATAATTACGTGAGTTGGAATTTGGCCATGACACTACTCCTCGGAACCATGCCATGAGAACGTTAACAACCACAAGTGGCTGCTACGCAGGTGAAGAGGGACTGTTACTCTCTGCAGGCTCCATCTTGAAGCTACAAGCCATGCTGCAGAACTCTGGGGCTCAAATGTGTTTTCCAGACCAGGCCTGTAGGAGGCAGGAAGGCACTGGGGGATTTTATCCAGATGCACAGTGGCGGATTTGGCATTTTCGCTGCTGAATAGCAAGAATTATGGAATTCAGATTAACCTCTGCTCTGCTTTGCCATTTATCAAACCCAAAGCCAGGACAGGAAGCAAACAAACAAACAAATAAACAAAAAACACAAAAAAGGAACCATTTAGAAGCAAATCACCACACCTCAAAACGGAGAGTGCATTTTTTCCCCTTTTTACCACCGTCTTCAGAAAGCATATGTAATTCCTGTTAAGAGATTTTATTGGGTGGGGGTGGAGGTCAGGAATAGACACCTTGAACAGGGGTACAGTTTGAGGGCTATGGAGGGAATGGCAGAATTAAGTCAATGTGGAGTAATGCAATGAAATACCCTGTAGATGAAGCTCAGTGTTGATTTCCATGAACAGCAAACGTACTACCTTTTTCAAGAGTAACACAAGCAGCAGGGGGTGATAAAGTTTAATGCAGATCTAGGAGAGGATTAGAAATTCTTTCCTTCCACTAGGTGGCATGTAGGAGCTTGTTTGAAGATCATTTCCCCCCTTAATAATACTTTACGCAATTGAGAAAGAAAAAGATCATATACAGCCCTTCCTGCCTTAGCATTTGTTTTTGCAGAGATGTCAGCAGAACCAAATAAACTACACATGCTACTTCAAATCATTTAAGTGAATCAGGAAAATGCAGAGTGAAATAATCCTCCAGTCTCATTGCAGTGAGCAGGGTGCGAGCAAAGCTGTTGATGAGGTCAAAGGATGAAACCTGTAAGAGACAAGAGTGCTGAGCTGTCACTCTAGTGGTGGGCACCAGCTCCCAGCGCTGCCATTAAAGATGCTCATTTTATTTTGTCAGTTGCAAGTATTTTATGATCCTTTACTGATTGGTCTTCAGAAATACGGTATGAAACGGACAGTGCCTATTAAATTATAAAAGGAAGAAAACCCCACCCTTACACTGATTGCGAGAGGGCCTTGCATCTCCATAAGTTGTTTCCAAAGTGGTGAGCCCAGAACTGCATAATGGCATTTCATCCAAATCGCCTCTTTAACATCCTTGAGTGCATTTATAATTCTCATGTAAATTAACTCCTCTTTCCTCACTTTCCCCCCTCTCCACAGACCAATTTGCATCTTTTATCATTTTCATCATTTGTTTATGGGAATGCAGACTTGAAAATGGAACCCTGTCACCCTGATGAGCTGACACTCACTGTTGAGGGACCACTCCCATTTTGCTCATATGCCCCATACCAGCTACAGGGCACATTGACTTCCTAGGTGAAGGTGTGCTCTGGGGTCCTTTCTGCTTCTCGACTCTCACCACGCCACTCAGCTTGATAAGGGAAGCAAAGGGACACAAGGAGAAATCTATGGCCAGCAGAGTTAAGGATAACAAGAAATTTTTAAAATATATCAGGAACAAAAAGAATCCTGATAATGGCATTAGTCCATTGCTAGTTGTAAATGGTATAATTATCGATAATAATGCAGAAAAGGCAGAAGAAGTCAATAAATATTGCTGTTCTGAATTTGGGGGAAAACAGATGATATATGATGATGATAATAATACTTGGAAGCTGTTAAACCATAGGTACTAAAGTCAAACATTTTAAAATTAGTTAAATTGAAGCCAAGTGTTTTAAAAGAACTGGCTGAGGAGCTTGCTGGACCATTAATATTGATTTTCAATACCTTTTGGGACACTGGAAAAGTTCCAGAAGACTGGAAGAAAGCTAAACTTGTGCCAAACAGGGCCAACGGGATGAACCAAGGTAATTATAGACCTGTCAGTCTGACCTCAGTCCTAGGCAAGATAATGCCATAGCCCGATAAGGATGGTAGTGTAATTAAATGCAAATCGACGTGGGCTTTTTTGCGAATAGATCCTTACACTACCACAAAGTAAGTAAAAAATGCTACTAGTCTTATTTAGAGGCTCTTTGCACCAGGGCCGTCCAGAGTGGGGGGCAGGAGGGGCAATTTTCCCCGGGTCCCGGCCCCGCAGGGGCCCCCATGAGAGTTTTTCAGGACCCTGGAGTGGGGTCCTTCACTCGCTCCAGGGGACCCGGAAAACTCTTGTGGGGCCCGGGCCCCCAGAGCTTTTTCCGCTCCGAGCGGAAGGACCCCCCGCCACCAAATTGCTGCCGAAGTGGGACCCGCCACCGAAAAGCAGCTGGGTCTTCAGCAGTAATTCACCGGCGGGGGGCCCTTCCATTCTGGGACCCGTCGCGGAAGTGCCCCAAAGACCCGCGGCGGGGCCCCCAGTCACCAAACTACCGCCGAAGACCTGGCTGCACTTCGGCGGCAGGTCCTGCTTTGGTGGCAATTCGGCGGTGGGAGGGCCCTTCCGTTCCAAGATCCGCCGTGGAAGTGCCCCAAAGACCCACGTCGGGGCCTCCCACCGCCAAAGACCCCAGGCCCCTGGAATCCTCTGGGCGGCCCTGCTTTGCACTGACATAAATAAGTGCACAAGGTGCAGCATAATGGGGATTTGCCCCTCCCCGACATCTGCAAGGTCTGTATTTACGCGGCACTTGCACTTTCATTTTTACTGCTGGCGTAGGGATTTCATCAAAGGATTCAAATCCAGGGCTCATCAGGCTTACTTACAGCAAATGCCGGAAATGGAAAAATCATTGTGAAGTGACTCTGCGGCATTTTCTCCATTTGTCCTGTTAAAAACCAAAGCAGCAGCGGTTCTGATGGGACATGTGTGTGCAACATAAGTGCAGTGACAGTTTTACATGCAGCCAGTGTGCTGACTTGGCTTTCCAGACAGTTACCAATGCACTGAGCTCTCCCTTTTGGAGTCTGATGCAGCAAAGCCATTTCTGAATACAAGGAACTTCCCTAAGAGTTGCCATGCAAAGTTGTTTGTGGGCCCTGCATGATTACTGGTGGTGGGTGAATCCCCAAAGGCTCCGAATTTGGCTAAGCATTAGACCTCCAACAACATGGGGCTAGAAGTCTTGGAAGGAAAGGCCGTGTCCTGAGATTCCTGATGCTTCCACTCCCAGACAGCAATACCCCCAGAACAGCCTCTCTTGGGGTGATCCCAGCTGCAATCAAGAAATGAAATGTTGGGTGAGAATGAGTGAAATCCATATGTAACTGTTACCTGGTTTCTCTCCAGGAATCTGTGTGCTTCTGTGTGGCGTGTAGCTGTCAGGAGACCAGCTCCCTTCTCTAGCACAGCTAACCTGTTTATTTCACCCCTGTAGCAGAGACAGAGCCATTCTGCAGTGTTGCATGGAGGAGGTGTGGGTAGGGCAGGAAAAGAGTGGAAATTCTCTGCAAACTAGTTGTGAATCAGTTCTAATTATTGCTTTTTTAAAATAAAAAACCCTGAAATTTAAGGGCCCAGTTCTGCTTATGCTGAGTTCAGTGAGAGCTTTGGCAAATGGTTAACCAGTTCACAGAATCATAGAAGATTAGAGTTGGAAGAGACCTCAGGAGGTGTCTACTCCAACCCCCCCGCTCAAAGCAGGACCAACCCCAGCTAAATCATCCCACCCAGGGCTTTGTCAAGCTGGGCCTTAAAAAACTCTAAGGATGGAGATTCCACCATCTCCCTAGGTAACCCATTCCAGTGCTTCACCACCCTCCTAGTGAAATAGTTTTTCCTAATATCAAACCTAGACTGTCCCCTATTGCAACTTGAGACAGTTGCTTCTTGTTCTGTCATCTGCCACCACTGAGAACAGCCTAGCTCCATTCTCTTTGGCACCCCCATTCAGGTAGTTGAAGGCTGCTATCAAATCCCCCCTCACTCTTTTCTTCTGCAGACTAAATAAGCCCAGTTTCCTCAGCCTGTCCTAAGTCAGGTGTCCCAGCCTCCTAATCATTTTCTTTGCACTCTGCTGGTCTTTCTCCAATTTTTCCACATCCTTTCTATAGTGGGGGCCCAAAACTGGACACAATACTCCAGATGTGGCCTCACCAGTGCCGAATAGAGGGGAATAATCACTTCCCTCTCTCTGCAGCAGTGCTCCTACTAATGCAGCCCAATATGCTGTTAGCCTTCCTGGCAACAAAGGCACACTGTTGACTCATATCAGCTTTTTGTCCACTGTAATCCCCAGGTTCTTTTCTGGAGAACTGCTGCTTAATCAGTCGGTCCCCAGCCTGTAGCAGTGCATGGGATTCTTCCTTCCTAAGTGCAGGACTCTGCACTTGTCCATGTTGAACCTCATCAGATTTCTTTTGGCCCAATCTTCCAATTAGGAGGTCACTCTGGACCCTGTCCCTACCCTCCAGTGTATCTACCTCTCCCCCCAACTCAGTGTAATCTGCGAACTTGCTGAAGGTGCAATCCATCCCATCCTCCAGATCATTAATGAAGATGTTGAACAAAACCGGACTGAGGACCGACCTTTGGGGCACTTTGCTTGATACTGGCTGCCAACTAGACATCAAGCCATGGATCACTACTTGTTGAGCCCCATGATCTAACCAGCTTTCTATCTATCTTATAGTTCATTCATCAGTCCATACTTTTTTAACTTGCTGACAAGAATTCCCCATATCCACAGAGCCAGTTATCTCATCATTGAAGGAATTAGATTGGTCAGGCATTCCTTGCCCTTGGTGACTCCATCTTGACTGTTCCTGATCACCTTCCTCTCCTCCAAGTGCTTCAAAATGGATTCCTTGAGGACTAGCTCTATGATTTTTCCAGGACTGAGGTGAGGCTGACCAGTCTGTAGTTCCCTGGATTCTCCTTCTTCCCTTTTTTAAAGATGAGCACTATATTTGCCTTTTTCCAATCGTCCAGGGCCTTCCCCGATTGCCACATGTTTTCAGAGACAATGATCAATGGCTCTGCAATTACAATGGCCATTGCAGTTCAATGGCTGCAAGACTTGGCCCTGGATTGTTATCCTTCTGTTAAGTAAGCAATGTTACTTGAAGTCATTTGAAGACAGATAAGTGGTTAAATGTTTGTGTTTTGCGGCTCAAGTGATTTCTCCATCTTTCCTTAAAAGAAAATCCATACATTAGCTTCATATTTCTCAAATGCAGGACAATTGCATTGCCTTTAAGGGTGGTGACCAAAGAATGGCCATACTGAGTCAGACCAATAGTCCATCTAGCCCAGTATCCTGTCCTCTCCCAGTGGTCAGAGTCAGATACTTCAGAGGGAATGAACAAAACAGGCAATAATCAAGTGATCCATCCCCTGTCATCCAGTTCCAGCTTCTGGCCATCAGAAATTTACAGAAACCCAGCGCATGGGGTTGTGTCCCTGACCATCTTGGGTAGTAGCCATAGGTGGACCTATCCTCCATGAACGTGGATGCACCTCTGTGGTGTCTTGCTATAAATCAGATATAACACTGGAAAATGTGCATTTTAGTTTAGTACTATGGGGAAAAAAATCAGTTCCTTTTGCCTTTGAAAAACCAACAGTCTCTCTGTGTCCCAACCACATGCAGGGTAAGAGATTAGTTTGCTGTATTTGGACTGAAGCAGAACCGCGACTGTTGCAGAGTCTCCTAAAAAGGTCATGAAAACCTGCTGAGTAACCAGACAAATGCATGCGCATAGAGGCCCCACTGTTGGCAGGGACTGAACAACTTCACGACCAAGCGTTCAGTTCTGAAAAGCAGTGGGCACCTTCAATTCCCCTGACCTTCAATGGAAGCAAAGGGTGAAGAGCACCTGACAGGATCAAGCCATAGAGGCACAAGGCCCCACCACTGGAGCGAAGGCCCAGTTGTGACCCTTGGAGTGTACTCTTTAAACTCTTGTGCTTGCTGTCTTTATTCCACGTGTCAGTGTGGAGCAGGTGTGGGGAGAAAACAGTGACTGCTGGGCAGTGGGTCTCCTTCCTGCCCAGCTGGGTAGGAGGTGGGCTGGGGGCATGCAGTGACTTTCAGTCATGTTTCAGGCTCTGCTCTGCTTCTGAGGCAGCACAGCTACATGCTGGTTCTTACTTGGTGGATGGTTAGTTCGCAAACTAGCCTTTATCTGGGAGTAGCTGGAAGGTTGTTCTAGTGGTGACAGATAAGGTCTTTCAAGAATATCAGTGGAAATTGCCCTATTGTATTAAGTTTATGTATTATTGTGGGCCAGCATTTTACATAACCTCTCTGTGGGGGTTTGACAGATGTGAGACCTGGGAGTTTAAATGTATTGAAAATGTGTCAGGCAAATGTGGACTTTTGGGACAATAAGCGTTAAGTGGGTTTCCTGGGAAATCTGTAGCGAGAAGTTAGTGCAAATCACCCGACTCTGATTATGCAACTCCCCAGCCTTTTGAAGCTCTGCTCTGAGGAGAGGGTGATTGTCTGCTGGTTACCTGTTACAGAAAGCCAAGATCAAAGGCCCCAGCTATGTAAAGAAATGGCTGAGCTGCCCAGTTTCTGTACTGGTTCTGGATCTAAGATGGGTGAACTCATAAGGCTGGAGTGGGGGGTGACCTATGGTAAGCTTTTTAGCAGGCATGCAGGTTTTTTATTGTCTTAATATGTTTTCTTTGTAATGCTTTTACCTTAAGATTAAATGTGCTTGCTGAGAAGGAGCTGTTTGGTAACTTGTAACTGCTGGCAACCACACTGGTCACAGCCTTCAGAGAGAAATAAAAGTGCAAGGACTGGCCTATTTAGGCAATCTGGCTTGTCAGAGTGGAATCCAGGGAGCTGTTCTCCCTTAAAACCCCACTGTCAGGAAGGAGTGAGACACGGGTCTCTGCCCAAGAGAGGTGACCCTGGGAGCAAGAAACCTTTTAGTGAGTATCCTTGAAGGACCCTGGAGGGGGAGTACAAGTTACTTGTAAACTGTGACAATAGTCACTAGTCAGGGTCTTGATCACACTCACGTGCACACTAGGCATCTGTGATAATAAGAACAAAGAGACTAAACTGATTTTCCTGATTTTATTTGCACAACCGATTAAATTACATTTTATTGTAACTGCATCTAATGTAGCTCAGACCTTTGGGGAATGTAAGAATGGATTGCAAAGTTTTATTATGCATTTAATTTTGTTTTCCTCCAGAATTGCTGGCTGGAGTCTGTAATAAGCCTCTGTCCCAAATCTGGACCTTAGCGTCCAAAATCTGGGTGCTTAGCATGAACCTCCAAGCTATTCCAGTGCATTTTATTTAGCTGCAAAGTCGTTTGGTACTTGAAATAAACTCTTTGGTCTCCCACCGTGTTCCATGGGGGACCCCAAGATCAGATGCCTGAGCCTCCAAAAGGATAACTTATTCCCTTTTCCTCTCTTTATCTCCGGAATTTCCCGCTTGGGGATATAGAGAGATTTCTGCTTTCATCTTGAACACAACAGAGAGGCGATTTACCGTTCCCCCTCTTGATTCTCCCCTCCCGTCTTCCTGAGAGAAGTATCTGGACATTTCTATTCTTGCCTCTTAGGAAAAGAAAATACACGTTTTAGAAGAGTTTATTAAAAAGCTAAGCGAAAACATGGCTGATACTTGTCAAGATGTACCGTAGGCTTAAAAGAATATGATCATCAGCTTTATTCAAGCTTATCATTTAAACGTTCCAGCACTCAAATGTAATACAGAATACGGTATAACCTATTGCTTTTCCTTTTGTTACTCACAATTGGAACGAAAGGGCAGATGAAGCTTGGAGCAAATGATCTTCCCTCTAGTCCGAAGAAAACAAGACAGCAAGCAAAAACACAGAGTTTCCATCCTTCACTTTGAGATCCAGTTTCCTGATTGGTCCTCTGGTCAGGTGTTTGGTTCCCTTTGTTAACCCTTTACAGGTAAAAGAAACATTAACCCGTAGCTATCTGTTTATGACAGAGTCAAAGCTCAGTCTCCCTGCAGCCTGTGCTGCAGAGCTGCAAGTTACTAAAATACCTAGAAATCAGTTTAATAGATTCGTAGGCTGTGATACTGTTTTAGATACTGTTTGAAAATTAGCTGAAAAAAATCAAGCCTTGTATTCTTGTATTAAATTTGGCAGATCATCTGCATGACTTGAGTTTAGAGGATCCTGGAGCACATGGTGCGCTGGAAAGTTGCATGTCCAGAAGGACTCATTCCAATCAAATGTTATTCAGAACCATTACGAAACCAGAGTGCCATTAGCAGGACTGAAAGATGCCATGTGAGACTGCTCCAGATGGATATGCAGAACTGGGAGCTTTGCATTTACCTTTAAACCAAAGGAACTCTTCCATCTCACAATGACTTTGGGAAAGTTCTGTGCAGCGAGGAGTACAGGCTGCAGCAAAATTGCAGATTGCTGTAACCTGTGATTGCATAGCACTGTGTTTTATGGGAAATAAACTGCTAGACAGGCTAATTGTCACTTATTGTACATCTCATTTAAAGGGTAGAGGCCTGTGTACATTCGGTGTTTGGGTTTTTTGGCAGCGATGTAATTAAACCAATGGAACTGCACGACTGCAAACGCCTAGCGTAGATGCGGCTGGATGGGAGTAGAAAGGATCTTGGAGACAGGGTAGGTTTCAGTAGTGGAAAGGACATTGGTACTGCGCATCTGTGCTAGGAGGTGTGCATCAGTGTAACTACCATGTGAAACACCCCCACTCCCCCAGCATAGAACGGGCCATGGGGTTTGCAGCCCAGTAACTTAGTTCCCTTTGTAGCCATGATCCCTGCCCTAAAAGTGATGCCAATTCATCTGTACTCCTCTGCAGAGGGCCTGCATGAAGCCGATGAACTACTTGTGTCCTACTTAGGCCCTGGCCTTGTCCTTCTCCCAGACATTAACTTGCCTTATTTCCCACTTGGGTCAGGCCTATCCCAGTCTTGAAGCATCACCGAGTGGGACAGAACCAGCACAGTGCCAAGCAGCAGCTGTACACAGGGTGGCTGAGAAGCAAGCGACTCGCTGCCCACAGAGGAAGGGGCAGATAAGGGTTCTGGGGGAGAGCAGGGGAGGCAGGATACCTTCTGGTTCAGGGCCAGCCAGAGAGGGGATGGAGCAGAAAGGAGAGGATGCAAGCAGGGAGAGGAGATGGAAGATTTAACTGGGCTTCCACTCCTAACTTTAGAACCTGAAGGGTGGGAACATTGCGATTCTAAGGGCTAATCCTCCCTGAGACCACAGCTGTTCAAATCTGAGCACTGATAACCCATCCAGGCACACACAGCACTGGGTTCCACACCGAACAAGTATGGTCAGGCTTGTGTTCGGCCACTACAAATGCCCAGGGAAGATCCACAGCAGGGGCCTGATCCAGAAGCCATTCAACTCAATGGGAGCCTTTCCATTGACTGAAACAGGCTTTGGACCACGCCTAAACTAGTAAAGTGAAATGTATCCCAGTATGAAGGCCCCTATTTTTATGCATCATTTGTATTCAGTAGCACTGCGTTCAGAACGTGCTAGGTGCTGTCCAAAGTGATATGGGGACCCATCCCTTCCCTGAAGGGTTTATCATCTCAGAATTGAGGTGTCATCACCATAAAAAAGGAATTCAAAACAACGATATAAAAGAGAAAGTGTGTGTATGTGTGTGCCTGCCAGAAAAGGGTGGCTGCAGCAAGATATGAAGTGTTTTACATTGCCAGGTCTTTGTCAAAGCTTTGCACTTACCTTTAAACTCACAATCATTAATTTCACACACACAAAAATTGCCATTCGTTATGTTCAGATAGGGGAGTAAATTTCCATATGTTGTTTGGCAGCTCACATTTCAAATTAAAATAATAGCAATAATAATCACAAACCCAAACCTGCTGGCCCTAACCTTTCTTCCCCCTTCGGTGAATGTATGTAGCTGGCCCTATTAGTGCTATTCCCCAAAAGTGCTGAAAAGTGCTATTCCCCAAAAGACTCCACCATTTATTCATACAGCACCGACAAGTGCCTCCAATTCTCCAGTTACTTACGCACTAACGAACATCTGCTAATGTTTCTTGCAAGTTCAAGGACTTTGTGGGCAGATTGTAGACTAGGGATTTAATTTCTCTGTGCCTGGAAAATGAAATATATATATGTGTGTGTGTGTGCGCATACCCTAGAGAAACATTGTAACTGCTGAGCCAACATCCGCTCCTTTGTAAATCCACTGATTTCAGTGGTGACCACTGCTTTACAGTAGCACTAAATGCATCACCACTGTTCCTATGGCTTTTCAACTGATTGCTCTAGATCAGTGATTCCAAAACTAGGGGCACCACTTGTTCAGGGAAATTTCCTAGCAAGCCGGGCCAGTTTGTTTACCTGCTGCATCCGCAGATTTGGCTGATCGCTGCTCCCAGTGGCCGCAGTTCACCATTCTTGGCCAATGGTAGCTGCTGGAAGCGGCGCGGGCTGAGGGATGTACTGGCCACCACTTCCCACAGCCCCCATTGGCCTGGAGAGGTGAACCATGACCACTGGGAGCTGCGATTGGCCTCAACCTGCAGATGCAGCAGGTAAACAAACCAGCCCGGCCTGTTAGGGGCTTTCCCTGAACAAGTGGCGTCCCTAGTTTGGGAACCACGGCTGTAGACATTTGAATCCTTCTCTTGCAAGGGGGGACTCCAACAGTATGCAAATGTTTCTTGGACCACTGTAAGAACAAGGCCACTCTGGCTGATGGAGTCCGGTATTTAAAATGCAGGTCAGGGTGTGCTCAGCAGAGAGCCCTTGGCTGTGGAGTTTGCTAGTACTGGAAATTTTGAAACCTTCAGATCACAGGGCAAGATCTTGCTTTCCTGGCAGGCATTCCCATCAACAGCTAAACCGCACCTCACAATTTTTTTAACACATTTATCCACACAACACTTCCTGGCAGTGTTATTATCCCCATTTTACAGATGGGGAACTGAGGCGGAGAGAGGCTAAGTGTCTTATCCAGGAAATCTGTAGAAGAGCACAGAATTGAACCTTGGTCTCCTAAGTCCTAGGCTAGTGCATTAATTGCTGGACCATCCATGCAAAAAAACAATAGTTAGTGAGATAGAACTTCTGTTATCTCAGCTTTGTCCTGGTAGTCTTGTATTCCTGGAAATGCTTTGTAGATAGAGGGCCAAATTCAACCCTGACATAAATCAGTGGAATTGCACCAGGTGAAAATTAGGGAAGAATTTTGCCCAATCTCCAAACAAGCAATGAATACATTTTTGAAGGATTGTTTGTTTGTTCTGTTTGTTTACATTGGCACCTTAATTGTGCTATTGCACTCAACCTATAGCATTACCACATGAACTGTGATTTCATCAGATCCAATAAACTGAGCAAGGCCTGGGGGTATGAAGGGATCTAACAAATCCATGCCTGCATGTGTACAGACATCTTAAATGAACACATATAGCATTGGGGATAGAATTCATAATTGCAACAAAACCTTACAGTCATAGAAAAGATTTTTAAAAATGTATACATTTACCATTTCATTCCATTTAGCAGGGGATCTCCTTTAAGACGTTAGGATTAGTAGGGCTCTTTTTCTTTGATTCCCATCGGTCAGCTCATCAGTGATGATGGGGCTGAATGAAGTCTTTCCATCAATTTCTATCTTGTACCAGCCTCACAGCTTTGTTCATCTTTAAACTTTTTTGTTACGTGTCATTCTCCATGTCTGTCCAACACATCTTCAGTTTTCTTCTATTTCTAGTTCCTTGCGCTCTGGTATGCATCACCTTGTATGGTATCCTTTCCAGTTCCATTGTTGATGCATGTTCAAACCATCGCAGTTGTCCTTGAATCTTCTGTAACAGCGTTATTTCTTGCCTTAGCCATTTTCTTCTCTCCATTTTTTATTTCCTGCAGTCTTGAAACTCTCAGTGTTCCCCTCCGCCAGCTAATTTCTGCAGTCAAAATCATTTGTTCATTGCCTGTCCTCATACTGCAGCATTTCAACCCTACAGCAGTCTCAGCATGACTACTGTCTTATACACACTATTTGTTTTTAATCGAACTGTCTTTAGCCTTCCAGATCTTGCAGTTTTCCAAGTGCAAGAGCAGCTAGTCTGATTCCTCTTTTTATGGCATTTTCACAATTCTCATTTTTCAATACCAGTCCTTCAAAGTACAGAACTTTTTCCATTTATTCTAGTTCTTTGTCTCTGAGTTTAATCTTCACCTCTTTCTCTTAACTTCCAAATGCCATATTTTTTGTCTTCTCTGTGCTGATCTTGAATCTGAATTTTCTGCTTTCCTGGTCTACCTCATCATTATTCTCTATAAATCCTCCTTGGTCAATGTTGTGAGGGCAATATCATCTGTGAATCTCAGATTATGCACTGTCCTCCCCCATAACGTGACTCCTCCCATTTCACCTCTCGCCATGACTGCTTTCAGGACCAAGTTGAACAAAACTAGTGAGAGCATGTGTCCTTGTGTCATTGTTGCAGCCATCCTGAACCATTCCCTCAGCTTTCTGTATAGTCTCACTGCATCGCTGATGTTTTCTATCAACTTGATCAATTCTTTTGGGGATGCCATACGGTACCATGACTTGCCACAGCCCTTTCTGCCAAATGCTATCAAAACCTGAAAGAAGTCCATAAAGTTATTGTAACAAGTTTGTTTATGTTCTGCGTATTTCTCCAAGATCTGTCTTATCACAAATAACTGATTTACTGTATATCAGCCTTCCTGTTTCTCTGCAAGTGCTGCTTCCTTAATTCCCCTTTCCTCTTGGTGAATGCTTCTCCCAACACACTCAATAATTCTTGCACTCACTCTTCTCTTCTTTTTTATAGACTGGTACTGTTATCATCTTTTCCCAACCGCTCGGCACTTGCTCTTGTAAATCTTGTTGAATAGCTTATGCATTTCCTCACTCTGGGATTATGTTATCTCTTTCTGGTGCCTTTTTCTTCTTCAAACATTCTATTTAGATCTCTTTACTTCTTCTTCTTCGAACTCCTGCATCTGCTCTCCCTGGGAAGCTTCTCCAGGACCATTTCATGTACTGTGTTCTGCATGTTCTACAGCTCTTCAGATATAATTTCTATCACTTATCCTTTGCTTGTTTACCCTCAATTATTTGTCCACACTTGCCTTTCATCACCAATATCTTCCACTCATATGTCCCACTTTCTTATCTTGCAGTACGACCTGTGCTGCATTTCTCTTCACATATTCTTCTGCTTCTTTCATGTTGTTCATTTATCCAGTTGTTTCCATCTCTCTTCACTTTCAGTTTTATCTCTCTGGTCAACCTGCAGTACTCAGCTCTTAGGCTTACGGCCTCCTTTTTATTCTCTTGCAGCTTCTGACACTTGACATTCAACTGTAGCACTTGATCCGTTATCCATCTTGGGTTCTTTGTATCCCAACACTTGTTCAGCTGCTTGTAATCCCATGTTTTGCACTGTTCCATTTCCCTTCAACATTTATTTCTTCTTTCACCAGAGACGTGACATTTTCCTTTGTATTCTTTCCTGATATCTGACTCTTTCAAATTTGTCCACATCATAGATCTTAGTTCATGGCACTTTTTTGATTGCTTTCAGCCTCAACCTCATTGATGCCAGCACTAACTTATGATCTGATCCAATATCAACTGCAAATGATATCCACAACAACACACTGGATTTCCATCTGTGATTCATAAGTACAAAGCCAATCATGTTCTTCCTTTGACCATCAGGTGATATCTATGTACACTTCATCTGTGGCTTTCTTTGTTATTACCCAGTTGTTGGCTTAGGCAGAAATTCTGTAGCTTTTACTATTGTAACTGCACTTGACTTTATTCTGAATCTTGCCTTCAACGTACAAGGAGATACTGGATTAACTGTCATAAGCGCCTGACTTGCCTTCAACTTTAACGTCAATGCAACTCTGATCTGGTGCCCACCATCTTCTCTTCCCAATGTCAGTATCCTTTGTTCATCACAGTAGAATTCTCCTTTGCCTTCCCATCTTGTTTTGTGTAGACCGATGATTTCCTACTTTCTTAACTTGTGCATCATTACTATACGTTCTCCAGCCTGGTACAATGTTCTTATGTTCATGTACCAAAAAGAGTCTTATCTTTCCAGTTCCCCATGTAATTCCCAGTTCTCTGTGTTGTTATGTTTGTGTTTGTTCCAATCACATCCTTTTTCGCTCATCTTGGTTTCTGGGTGGTGAACACAGCCCTTGTTTGTCTGGGCGATGACCAACCCGGCATACGTTTTTTCTCTTTTTCCATTTGTCATTTGTTTTTTATAATCCAACATTTGCTAAGCATTTGGCCATGACTTCTTGGCTTTGTGGTTGACCAGTGTATTATAATCCATCTGCAACACTGCTCTTTGCGAGCCCCTGGCTTGCTCTATCGCCGTTTTTGCCAATGTTGTACTTTGAAAGTTGTTTTGCCAGCTTTGTGATAGGAGACTTTGTGCATTTGGAGAGCCAGACGTACCCTTCACTAGTGGTTATTGCTGCTAACTGCCATCACTAGATTTACCATGGCAGCCCAGGGCTGTAGTACTGTGGTGCACACCCAGCTACTTGGCATGACTAGTGAGAGCTGCGTCAGTCACTAAGGCCAACTGCAAGGAAACCACCGCTTGTGGATATGGCTGTCTACTACGCTCAGCTACTTTTGAGCTCACCACATACCCCGCAGTGTAAGTAGGGCATTCCTTTCCTCTAGGGCACTTACCAGGGAAGCATTGGTACATCTATAGACTAACCAGTACACTACAGGGATCCAGGTACCGCTGGGAAGTAGTGTTGGTAAAAATGGCTATGTTTGGTGCAAATCATTTGTGATTAACAATAGATATTTGAAAAAAATTCTGCAGGAAATGGCATGCACAAATGACCAATAAACGGCCTTGAGTCTATCCTAAACTATGATTTAGCTACCAAGAGACTCAGGCTATGTCAACACTACTGGCGCCATAGGATCATATATGTAGTGTAGACACCTGCTACAGTGATGGAAGGGGTTTTTCGGTCTCTGTAGTAAATTTACCCTCTCAGGAGACAGTAGCTAGGTTGACAGAAGAATTCTTGCATCGACCTACCAGTGTCTATACCGGACTTAGGCCAGCTTAAATCACACCCTCTGAGTGATGTAGCTAGGTTGACCTAAGTTTTAGATGTAGGCCTGACCTTATTAAAGACATTTTTAATGGTCATCCTGCTGTTTGAGAAATTTGTAATCATTGTGGGGCCACACTGGTTAATTGGCTGCATTTTGACATTGTCGAATGACCCAATCCTTCCCTCCCCCAACAGCTGGAGTTCAGAACTACGTGGCACCAGATCCTCAGCTGGTGTAAAAGTGGTATCATGCTATTGATTTAAACAGAGCTATGCTGATTTACACCAACTAAGGCTCTGCCCCAAGTTCTTTAGGTTCGGATCCTGCTCAGCCCACTGAAGTGTCACTCCAGGGAGGGCTCCATGTGCTTGAATAGATGAACCTTCCAGGTGGTATTACTACCTGTACAACAGCACAGCTTAGAACTGGAAGTGATGTCTCCGGTTAAAGTATGGGCCCAAAGGAAATGTAGGGGAATCAGACTGTAACTTCCCACACTGGAACCTTTGTCTGGACTCAGCCATTGCCTAAAATTATTTCTTTTGATTTGTTTCACAGTGCAGTAATACAACAGACACCGCCATTCCCAGCAGGGGCAGCTCCATGTGCAAAGCAGGGAGGCAACTCAAAAAGAAAGGAATGCTATTTATTGTCCCAAGAGAAAAGGGTGTGATGGGGGTGCATTGGGCTGACAGCACAATCCTTTCTCCCTGGGGTTACACCAGGGATGAATTTGATCTCTAGTATTTGGGGTCTGTTTCTTCTGGATTTAAGGGACCAGATACAAAAGAGGTATCATTAGTTTCCATGTAACTAGCTATTTTAGGTACCCCCATAGCCCCCATCTGAGCAAATCACAATTTTTAAAGTATTTAGCCTCACTGTGTGTATGTGTCCGTGTGCGTGTGTGGGGAATTACCTCAGTTCAAGCAGAGAGTGCTTGCACCTTTCTTTGAACCTGGGAGTTTGGTTTAAACTAGAACAGCACAATTTGCAGGAAAAAATGTGCCCCCTCCCCCCTCCCTGCATCCTCCTCCTCCTCACTGCTTGCAAAACACAAGGAAAGTTTAGCATGACTAGCAAGCAAATAGGAAAGTAAACGACCCTGCCCTTGCTCCCCTGACTCGCCCAGCTTAGCTCGGGGAAGCTGGCTGTCTGCTTTGGCACCCAAAAAAAACAAGCCAGGCGTTTTCTATGCAAATACTACACATTTTTCCTGTCTCTTTAAGTGTGTTTTCATCCCGGAGAAATCCACTTGCCATCAAAGTGGGGCAAGGAAACAGACTGGTGCTTATAAGCCCCCTGCTCTGATTGGGCTGGGCCAGGCGGGATCATTTCTACCACCGGAAAGTGCAAAGGGTGTGCAGCTTGTAAAATAAAGGCTAGGCCAAGAGGCATGTGCAGGGGACCATCCACCTCAAGCGCCTCTCTACTTTGTTTAGCGGGACAGGTGCAAGCCTTCTGGCACAGGAGCGAGAAATAGACACACCCCACTCCTGGCACCTCATTGCTTCGCCCTTTCTCCCCTGCTGGCTTCCCTGCTCCCTTGTTTCTCCCTCGTCAGCCTCCACTCACTTCTCCACCTTCCCACAGAGGCTCCGCTATCCCCAGTTGCTGCTGCCCTCCTCCCATGCTTATTCTCTGAGTGCTGTTCCTGTTGTCTCCCCTAGAACTTGCTGCTGCTCATTCCACTGCATGGTTGCTCCTTCAGGTACCAGAGGGACCAGGTACCCTGGGGTGAGGCAGAGGCATTTGTGGCTCTCAGAAGGTGCAGTATGTGGCTGCAGGCAGAGAAGGATGCACAGGAGAGATATCCCCTCTGTGCAGTGCCAGCCCCTGTAAGGGTCCGATGTGCAGGCTCGGCCCTCTCAGGTGCGGCGGGGAGCCAGTCCGCCTTGCTCCACGAATTGGGTGAGCTGTCGCCTTAGCCTGGGGAAGCAGGAAACAGTCAGGAGCTCAGGCCTTCGGGCTGGGGCTGAGCAAACAAACAGGATATAAGCCCAGGCCCTTGGGCAGGGTGGGGCAACAAGCAGTTCAGGGCTCAGTCCTTTAGGCAGGGACTGAGCAAACAAACAGTATATAAGCCCACGCCCTGAGGCAGGGCGGGGCAACAAGCAGTTCAGGGCTCAGGGCCTTCTCAGGCCAGTGAGAGGGGGAGTCTGCCACCCCTGGAAGGGTGGCGGGGGGACGCAGGCCCTCCCACTCCACTGCGTTCCAGCCCGGGGCACTAACAGCGGCAGGCAGGCTGCTGCTATGTCAGTGGGGATCCTGACCGCAACACACTGACATTGGATCGGGTCTCCTGGAGCCAGACTAGAGTCGGTTACGCCCGGGCCACTTCCAATCTCCCCCCTGTTGGTACCTGTGTGTCTTCTGCGTCTTCTGCAACATCCCACACCATGGGCTCCTCAGGATACTGAGCACTGCGTAAGCGGGGCTGATCCTTGGGATACCGGGCACGGGGTAGTTCAGGCGGATCCTCAGGATACCGGGCGAGGGGAAGGCCCGGCCGGTCCTCCTCAGGGTAGCGGGCGCGGAGCAGTCTCGGCCGGTCCTCCTCAGGGTAGCGGGCGCGGGGCCGGCTTGGCTGGTCCTCCCCAGGGTAGCGGGCGCGGAGCAGTCTCGACCGGTCCTCCCCAGGGTAGCGGGTGCGGGGCTGTCTCGGCCGGTCCTCCCCAGGGTAGCGGGCGCGGGGCCGTCTCGGCCGGTGCTCCTCAGGGTAGCGGGCGCGGGGCCGGCTCGGCCGGTCCTCCTCAGGGTAGCGGGTGCGGGGCCGGCTTGGCCGGTCCTCCTCAGGGTAGTGGGCACGGGGCAGGCTTGGCCGGTCCTCCTCAGGGTAGCGAGCATGGGGCAACTTTAACGAGAGCCGTAACAAACAAGCAAAAAGCCAGTTTGGAGCGATGCATCAAAGTGTTTCACAAATCCCTCTAGGTACCTCTGTGCACATTTGGCAATACTGTGCCTTTGGCGCAGAAAGGCCTGGGACAGGAAGGTAAGTCAAAGGGACTGGAGTGATACAGGTTGCTGCTCTATGGGACTTTGTTTGCCAGCTGTTGCTTTTTTCTTTATGATCTTTTGAGGACGCTGTTTCTTTTGTGACTGTTGCATAAGTGTAAGGCACAAATTGGAAGGCGGGGGGGGAATGAGTCCACGAAATTAGGAACAAATGTTCTCTGGGTGGTGGGTCTTGCTTACCTGTTTAGAATCAAACTGATCGCCATATTTGGGGTTGGGAAGGAATCCCCCTCCCAGTCAGATTGGCAGAGACCCTGGGAGGTGGGGGGGATTTGCCTTCCTTTGCAGCATGGTGCATGGGTCCCTTGTAGCTATAAACTAGTGCAACTAGGTGGATTTTCTCTAATTTTCAGTCTTTAAATTATGATTTTAGAACTTCAGTAACTCAGACAGAGGTTATGGATCTATGACAGGAGTGGATCTGTGAGGTTCTGTGGCCTGCAATGTGCAGGAGGTCAGACTAGATGATCATGACGAGCCCTTCTGACATTAAAGTCTATGAGTCTATAAGTCTTGCAATTTTATCACGAGACTCCTGATATTTTATGTTTACCGTGAAGTCCTAGCTCCTAGAGTCATGTGGTACAGGCGAATCTCAGCTTTCATTTTTTGAAAAAGTAAGTTTCTAGCCCTTGTTGTTGTAAAGAAAAACTCAAAAATGTGACCCCAATGCACCCTAAAAGGCTCAAACTGAGAATCTAAAAATGCAGTATTAAAATAAAACTTCATGATTTTAAAGCCAATCTTCTCAATTTTGGGAGCTGGTTTCATTATTCTGCAATGCTTGGGGCTGGCAATTTTGTCCCCTGCTGTTATGATACCTGGATCTCACTTACTTTGTCCGTCAATAGGATCCTGCAGTTTTCTTTGCTGTGTGTGACTTGAGATCTGATCTGTCTCTGTCTTCAGGCAGTTTGGTGAGCACAGCATAATCTGCCCTGGATGATGAAGAGGTTATTCCACATCCTCTTTGACCACTGTTTAGGAAAATGTCCCTAGCTGGTAACAGGGCTAATTCTGCTCATTTCTGGTGCATCTTAGCAATATGTACAGAAAAGGGGCCTGCAAAGGAGGGGAAGTAGGAGTTGTGGTAATCTAGCCTCCCAGTCCCAGACCTGAACTTTAGCGTCCACAATCTGGTCCTGTCCCAAACCTGGACCTTAGTGTCCAAAAGTCTGGGGGCTTACCTGAAACTCCCCCAAGCTCACTACCAGCTTGGGTATTTGGGCTGCCACCAGGTCAGGAATTTAATTAGAGAGCCTGACCCCGCTCTTTCCTCTCTCTGGTGCCCCAACCTCCCTTGGTGGGACACCCAGATTCCAAATCCCTTGGATGCTAAAAGCAGGGGAGAAAACCCCTGCCCCCCCTCCTTCTCAGGCTTGCCTCTTGGTCGAGCCTGCGAGTATCAAGAAACCGGTTTCTCTGCTTCCCAAGAGATAAGCGTTCTTTACTCTCAGGACAATTGAGATGCAAAATGCCAACAGCTTGGCTTTGCCTTCCCCCGTGCCTGCTCTTTCCCTGAAAGCAATAGGAAACTAGCCCACAGCCTGGCTGTTCCCTTCCCTTTGCCTCCCTAGGAAAAGAAACTTCCACACGTTTTAAAAGAAAAGTTTATATAAAAAAAGAAAGAAAATATAAAACAATAATCTTGCATTAAGAAACTCAATACAGGCTCTTGCTTATAAGAAAATATGAAGAAACAGTCTGATTTAAAAGATAGCCCAATTAAACCAGTCCAACCAATCAACATACATGTAAATACACCACAAAGATCATCATAGCCGAATTACTTTGCGTTCCCTTGGTACTTACAGATGTTTAGAAGAAACTTTAAGATAAGATGGAGTTAGGAGGAAACCTTGTTTACTCACAGCCGAGAAAACAACAAAGACCCTGAGTATACAAATTCCCGCCCCTGACTTTAAACAATCCAGTTCTCTGATTGGTCCTCTGGTCAGGTGTTTGGTTACCCTCTCCAGGTAAAAGAAACTTAACCCTTACCTTACCTATCTATTTATGACAGGAGTCTAGCTAACCCTCAGTGGAAAAGGGATTACCAGCAACTCAGCTCCCTCATCCTCCATTGGCAGAGGGGAAGGGCTATAATTTGGCTGCTTGCCAGATAGAAATGGGAGGTGGGTGCTATTGGGAAGATCGGGTCCCAAATTTGACATTATAGGATTGGACTCAATCAAAAGCTGAGGAACTTGTATTTCTGTTCATTCTTTTTGACTTGTGTTGATTTCTTGTTAGCAACATTATGCTTTAAGGAAAAGGCCTTACTGATTACAACTGCATTTGCTTTTTCTGTCAAGTCATTCTCATTATTTTACAGTAGACTTAACTCTTCTTTTGGAAATATTTGGGGTAGAGTTCCATAGCCTGGCTCAGCTGCTCCCCAAGGTAATGGGAACATACCAGCTGCCTGGCAGAATACATCCTATACCGTTCTAACAAGCAGGCCATTTTCTCATTACCCTTGTGCCAAATTGTCTCCCATTAGTCTTATCATGTGAGCAAGGCCATTGCAATTTGGCTGCAAGCTTCTAGAAGGCAATACGTTACAATAACAACAGGAACCGAGAGATTTGGTGCAAATAAGAACCAATGAAATGAATTCATGTTACTCAAGGAGAGTGTTGTTTATAAACCAGTACAATTCTAACAAAACGCCAAACAATAAATACCTTCATTTGCCTTATATTCCCTGTATGGAGATCATTAATCTCTCTACATGAGGATTCTGTGTAGCAGCATCACCATACTATCTAATCCTTAATACCTTGACCAGTCATGTGTCTTTGTTGTCAAAAATGTCATATCTGACTGTTATCAAAGTCCCTGCTGCTAAGCCCTGCTCCTTTGTTCCCAGCTTCCAAACCTTCATAGACTTTGTGTTACGACACTGCCACAGCATATCATTGCACTGACAGCTCTGCTGACTGATGAACAGACTTCAGGACTGTCCTAAGGATAGAAACAGCTACAGCGCATTCCGCAATTAACCCCATCTATTCCTTATTACACTGAGATACCTACAGTGTGGATAGCAAGCAGGAGGGCATAGGATGCTTTCTGGACTGCTGACCATCAGTAGGTAAATAGATTTAATACATTTACTGTCGGTTAGTAACATGCTAAAAGCGCGATGTGAAGAAAAGACAATCGTTAAGAAGTGCAGTATTTCAATATGTCATATCGTGTGTGTGTGTGTACACATCTACAGAGAGCCATTTTAATCCACATGCTTGCACTGTAGCATTTAGTGGTGTAAATAAGCGAAGGAACAGTGGGCAGATTACATAGCTTGTTGGTTTTGTTTTGAGGTACTCTGTGTGCTGTAGACTTGCCAGACCGTGGCCGGGTGTCTCCGCTGCATGAGACAGAATCATCCAGAAATTGGGCATGATGGGCATTGGGCATGCTCGTTAGATGTTTGAAGCGACTTAGGCCATTTCCATTATCTGCAAGTAGCCTGGCAAGACATATCCAGAGTCTCTCTGTGAGAGTGGCTCCACTGGGCTCTCAGGGAAGGGGGAGGAGTTTACAAATAGAAAGCATGGGAGCCAGACTGAAAAACTCAGAGATGGTGTGTGTAATATTGTCAGAGTTTTGTATAGTCTGGTCTTGCAGCTTTGACAAGTTGTAAAGTGGCCTAATCGTATAATTTTATTGTCTATCCTGCGAAATGTGCTGTATTTGGTGATGTACACAAGCTGTAAGACATTTACCTTTTTGTATTTTTGTTGTTTCTTTATTTATGAGCATTTATAGCAAAATCATCACAAAAATTTTGCTATTGACAATAGTCACAATTGTTTCAAGGGTTATAGGTATTCAGAGAGAGAGAGAGAGAAATTTTAAAGAGTTTGTGTCACTCCTCTTCTGTCAGGGGCTTTATCTATCTATCTATCTATCTACAGTCACTTATTGTGGGTCCTGAGATGAGACCAAAGACCAGTTTCAGGCCTGCAGCCCTGTCCACAGGTGTCACAGGTGAAGACAGTTGTAGATAAATGTGTGCTGCTTTTAGCTTTACCCCTTGCATGTCTCTATTTGATTGCAGCAGTCCATGAGCTCTCGACGTTTAATTCCCATTACTCGCTGTAGACACCAGAGGTGGAGTTGGTCCAAGTGTTTTCTGTGGCACTGATAAGTAGCCCACAGTCACAGCTGTAGAGGAGTCTGGTGATGATGATGGTGGGGTAACCATCAAATTCTGTTTGCGATCTGATACCATGTTAGCTTCAGAGACTCAGAGATTATACCACAGTAGAAAGGAAAGATGAGGTTCAGGAAGGGGCAAGAAATATCATACCTGACATAAGCGTATTGCCTTTCCCAAACCTGTTACGCATAGCGATAAGTAGAACTGGTGTAAAATTCTTCAACAAAACATTTTTCTATCAGAAAATGACAATTTGTTGAAATCAACATGTTCTACAGGAAGGTGTTGATTTCAGTAAAATTTTGTGTAGAAAAACCTGAAACAAAGCATGTCAATAAAGTGCTTACTTTACTGGAACAGAACGTTTCTAATTTTGGTTTCAAAATGATTTTTTCGTTTTGAAATTTACTTTTATCTTATATTGTGAATTATAATATACAAATACAAAAATATAATTTTGACAAGTCAAAATAAAAATGAAATATATTGACTGAACCATTTGTAATCAAAATAAAAAGGCATCATTTTTGTTATTTGATAATTTCATAATAATGAAATGGTGGGTTTTTGTTCTGTTTCAAAACTATTTTTTTAAAATGTTTGAATTTTCTGCAGAATGTCCATTCCAGTTCCTGATCAGTTCTACGTATACCAACCATACACATAAATATAAATACATGTGTATTTCTTACTCCTCCTGCTCTATCTTTCTGCACATTTGATCAAGACTTAATTTACATTAAAACACATTTGCAATTGCATTAAAACTGCCACAAAAATCAACAGAACTGAGCAGTTTATTTACAGTAACATCTCTCACACTGCTCTTAACTCTCTTCATTGTGTCTATACAGCACAGCATGATCATCATTTCACATGCTTGCATACACTCTGCCCCAAGGGGGGGGGGGGCAATATGATGAAACTTTTCTGCAATTTGTATCCTTATGAAACAGCAGGGGGTGGTCTCAACACATCAGACAAGAATGGGGGAGGGGGAGCTGCAGAGGAGCATGGCTTACCCAAGACACAGAATAGAGGGGAGTTCTCTCTCTGCTTTTGGGGGGGGAATGTTCTCACCAGCCTCCCTTATTTTAACCTCTGCTAATAACTAAGGCTCCAATCCTGTAAAGATTTACACATGTACATAAATTTGTGCACATGAGCTGCCTCGTTTAAGTATATGTGAATGCTCCCATGCATAGAGTTATGCATATGCTCATTTCTTTGTAGGATCAGGGCCTAATAATTTAGCAGCTTTCATCCCAAAGCATGTCAGAATTGCATAACCTCCTGGGAGGGAAGAATTGCAACCTCTCATAGGCCCATGGCAGAACCAAGCAGGAGAGAAGAGGAGACATAGGCCAAATACATCAGCCAAATCCTGCTCACACAAACTGTGCCATGGGATCCATGCAGATCAGACAGAACTTCTGAGTGGATCCAAATTTCTTTCCCTATAATTTTAGAGGATGCTAGGACTCGAGATGTCCCTATGAGCCCCTCAATACAAACTGAAAAGGGGGTTACAAGAATAGCCCAATCCTTGTATGTACATTCTGGTTCATCAAAGATCATCATCTGAGGTCTTAAACGAAAGCCAGGGTTCCACTGGTCATTACATTCATTGTGAAATGTATGTACGGTAAGGAGTTATGTATGTACACTGAAAATTTGTTCTTAAAGTCTGTATCAAGGCAGAATTGGCAAAGACGTTTTTCTGCCAGACAAAAGACATTTAGTCACCTTTCTCTTGCTCGGCATGTAAATTAAGCATTGTAAGCCAACACAGCGGAAGCCCAATTTATGCATGAAGTCAACAGAAGCATGTGAAATCAACAAGGAGGCAGCTCATGGAAGAATAAACCATGAAGGGTCATCCTGACCCTAGGGACAGATAATGAACTTTGGAGGTTCTAAGGAGAAGGCAAACAAGACACCTCTGTATCGTGCAGCTAGGAAGTAACTGGCCAGTGTGATTACAGTCATGAAATAACTTTGGCTGAAATGCTGCAAAGGACATTTGGGTGAGATATAGTTCTTTAGATAGAAAGTTGGCCTATCAAGTTAAGTTTAGTCTCTAGAAATCGTGTTATGATTTTGTTTTATAGGCAGCCCTCTTGTTTCCATTATCCTTTCTCACTATCTCTTGACTCTTCAATCTCTGACAATAAAATTTGTATTGTTTTCACTATAAATATCTCTTAGTGCTGTGGTATTATACAAGGATCTGACCTGGAGTGGAATCATACAAGCTGGGGTGTACACCGTTCCCGTGGAGACAGCAGACCTGGTGTAACTGTGAATGTTCAGTGGATAAAGGGATGAACTAGAGGGGAAAACTTGAAGGGGACTCAGGGACTGAGGGTGCACCTATTGTTAACTTGCAAGGCAAAGCAAGGGCAGGCAGACCCCAGAGGAGATAGCTTGGATCGCTCACAGGTGGGTGGTGAAAGGGACACCCAGTTAAGCACAAGCAAGATTACCTCTTGCTGGAGGCAGAAGGTAACAAGATGATTCACAGTCCTGGGTACCTGGAGAACTGTCACACTGCTTTCATTATAGGCATGGGTCACCTATGAAGTCCAGGTCAGGGACCGAACAGTGCCTTTGCTCAGCAGTTCCAGCCCATCTGTGGGTTTCAAGGTCTCTCAGTATATGGAACTCAATGTATTTGCCTCCTTCAAATGGACCCCTGCCAGAAGCTGAGCCTATAGTTCTAGAGTGTGAAGCCATTTCAAATGGGATGCTTAGAACTCTCCAATTACTAGCCAGAACTTGACAGAGCCAGGTGCTGAAGTAAAACAGTCTGTTTGATTTTGCAGCCTGAATAAGTATCTTTCCTAGAGGAAAATGATTCAGTTCTCAGATGCCCATATGTGCAAAGCGAACTGAAAGAAAATACAACATAATCTGCATAGAAATTCAGTTATAAATGTCATGGGACCTCCTGTCTTGAAAATACTTTCACGTGCAGTCCATACACTCACACACAATACGCTTGTAGTTAGATTACCCAACACTGCATGCACCAGAATTTGGATTTTATACATAAAAGGTATGCCAAGCTCAGGAGATGTGATTGCAGCTTGTGGAGCTGGACTAGAGCTTGCTTTGATCTAGCTACATTAAATCTAGCTCAAGTAACAATAGCAGCATGGGTTAGCCTCTAATCATAGATTATTAGGGTTGGAAGGGACCTCAAGAGATCATCTAGTCCAAACCCCTGCTCAAAGCAGAACCAATCCCCAAACAGCCCCCTCAGGTATTGAGCTCACAATCCTGGGTTTAAGCAGGCCAATGCTCAAACCACTGAGCTATCTCTCCGCCATGAGTACAAGCCCACCAAGGATTCTGGGTATATACTTGAACAACTAGCTCATGCTGCCATCCATTCTGCCATGGCTACACTGCTATTGTTACTTGCGCTAGCTTTCATCTAGCTAGAGCAAAGTTAGCTCAGGTATGGTTACATATGCTGCAATCACAGCTCCCAGTTGCAGCGGAGACATACCCACCATGAGCCAGCATTGGAAACCAGGTCCTCTGCCTCTCAATCCCATGTCTAATCAATTATCTGATACTCATTTAATGTCACACTGACTCTACATATGGATTACGGCCATCAAATGAGCCAAAGCAACCACTGACAATTTATTATTACCATTCCCCTGTTGAACTCTTGCATATCAATTAAAGCTAAGACATAAAAATCAATCCTCCACAGGCATCTGGCATATTATTAACACTCTGCCAGAGTTTCAGTTGGATGATAAAATTTCCTTTTATCCGAAACCCAAACCGCTACTACTGTAGCACAATAAATGGTGCCTACTTGAAATTGCATATAATATGTGTCAATAATATTGATGACAGCAGCTTGACTCTCACGCAGCTTTACCATCTGTAGACACACAGTTTAGTACAATAAGTGGAACTGGAGTAAGAGCATCAGGTTTCAGGAGGGACCTTGTTTGGTGTGACACCAAGTGGTTCAGGAATCCAAGTTGCTGTCTCAGGCTCTGGTGCCTCAGCATGTAATACTGGCCATTCAGAATAAATAATATCGAGCTTTTTCCTACAGCATCAATTATTACTAATTAAACATACAGCATGACTGCAATGCAGTCACTTTTGGGGTAACTAAGCAGCACAACATGCTGCACAACAGTTAAGGGGAATTTTGGCCAAGGATACCAGTGCAAAGCTCTACTACACTGTTTAGCAACCCAACAAAGCAAACAGTACCTCATTTTTTAAGGTCTTCCCTACATAATAAACAACATGGGATCTCACTGTATCTGCCTCAGCAGACTGAAGGGTTGACTCAATAGGCTGAGTCTTGAACCTGTGATTCTCAGACTTCACTCTCTACGTCTACAGCCAGTTCTTTGGAACAAGCACATCAAATAATTTCACTACTGAAAGCAATGACCTATGAGCAATGCCTCATTAAAAAAAAAAAAGTTCCACTTGCACTGTGAAATTTCCAGCCTTCAGGCTGCTCACTGCGGTCGCACAAGTGCCAGAAATTAGTGCTCACATCCCCTCAGATCTCCAATCAAGACTATGGAACAACTGAAGATGGCTGCTCTCCTCCCACAGGCCTCTGGAGAATCCAGCCCACAAGCCCCAGAGCATGCTAGCATATTACTTTCAGAGTTTGCTCATGTAGAGGAAAATTCATCTTTTATTCTGAGAGCTTAAATGGGATTGAAGTGCTGCATTGACTTTGTGCTGGTCTCTAACACATGCGTGACTTTTACCTGCATTGCAGCCACGATCAGTAAGTTTCTCTCATTGATTTTCTTCAGTATCAGTAATGTGGGGCATAAGAGTCACATGAATGAGCCACCTGGTGCCTCCTCAGTTTAACTGTGTAACTTTTCTATACGCCTCCTGAGGAAGGGGAAGTTTTACTGTCTGTCTGAGAGGGGGAAACATCGCTTTACTATAAATGAACACAAGTAGCAGCAGCCAAAAGCTGCATCCAGAAATGACCCCCTACCCCTGCACTGCTGCATTCCCACAGGTCAAGGGCAGGGTGTCCATTTGAAGGTGGATGTTTCCTAATGCACAATCACTGGAAACCTAAAGTAGCTTTAAGACAGAGCTAAGAACAGGCATTAATGCAATAGACTGGTAATTCAATCACTTTATAGAAGCTGATCTGTCCTTTTTATTACAATTATTGTCAGCCCGGGTGTTTCATTCCATCACTGAAAATAAACATCATTTATCATACTTGTAAAGATTAGCTCGTGACAGCTCTGGCTCTGCTTTGCATAAATGTGTATTAATGATGACTCTGTCTGAAGTGGCGAGAGAAGTCTATATTTCACAAGAATGATTAGACAGTGTCACCGCTGCTTTAACTAATGTCTTATCATGACAGATAATCAAAGTGTGAAACAACAACCCCCAAAAAAAGCAATTTATTGCAAATGTATTTTTTTTTGTTTTATTAGGATGAGAAACAGTGACAGTATTGCTGCCACGGAAGGTGTTTTATACCCCAGATTTCTTAATGCCCAGTGCCTTTATTATTAATGTTGTGTGTACTGTAAATATAGCTGGTAGCGTTACCTCTAGTTAAGGTTGCCTGAAACTTCCCAAAATAAAACCCTGTTTTCAGTTGCCTATAACTTTGCCAAAACTCTTTAGGCTAAAATTTTCCATGCTGTGTGTCTGCCTTTGGGTGAATTTTATTTGGAAGTTTTCAACTAAAATTGTTCAGCCAGTTCCCAGAATGAGATTAGGGAAAATTATTCTTACTCCACCCCGCTTTGAGCTAAACAGCTCTCAAATAATTTGGGACCGTGCAGGTTGTTCCCAGATAGGAGAAGAAACTGATGATGGCATCAGGTTGGCAGTCCTGTTGATTTACAAAGCAAGTACAAAGTCCTGTCTCCCTGAACTCACGAGGAACAAAACAACAAGAAATAACTTCTTTGCTCACATCCCTCCAAGCCTCTTTTAGCCTGACACAAAAGCTCTCTTCTTTACTTTTCCCCTGGCCACACACCATGCTTGTCTTTTCTGTGTCTGGCGCTTCTTTCTGAGGCTATGTCTACACTACACAGCTTTTAGCGACAGAGCCATGTTGCTACAGCCGTGTGTCATAAGTAGATAGGTAAGGGTTAATTTTCTTTTACCTGTAAAGGGGGAACCAAACACCTGACCAGAGGACAAATCAGAGACCTGGATTTTTTTTAAAGTCTGAGAGGGGACTGGAAACTCGGGGTCTTTTTGTTTTCCTCGGCTGTGAGTAAACAAGCTTTTCTTCTAACTCCATCTTCTTTCAAATATTCTCCTAAACATCTGTGAGTACAAAAGGAAACAAAGAATCGCTGTGATGTGCTTGATTTGTACTTAAATGTGTGGTTGACTGTGTGGAACGGGTTGATGGCTATTTTAAATCAGACTGTTTATTCATATTTTCCTTATAAGCAATGAGCCTGTATTGATCTCTTAATGCAGTATGGTTTGTTATTTTCTTTGCTTTATTATATAAAGTTTTCTTTTTAAAACTTGTGGAAGTGTTCTTTCCTAGTGAGGCAGAGGGGAGAGGAATCTCTGTCCAGAGCTCTGTTAATCGGTGACAGGCTAAGAGGGGGGAGGGAAAAGCCCAAAACTGTGTCTTAACTTTCCTATTGTCCAGGGCGGGAAAAGGCTACAGGCAAAGGGAGGGGATCTCTGTGCGAGCTGACTAGTGAATGCATAGCTCGGGGAAGCTAGATTGCCTCTCCGGTTGTATTCAAGGAGTGAAGATAGCATCGCCCAGGCTCACCCAGGGAAAAGGAGGGGGAGCTGGGGAATAGGAAGACCCAGGGGTCTGGGTCTTGGGGGTTTCTCCAGAGAAGTCTGGGGGACCAGAGCGATGGCAGCGCTGTAATTCCCTGTCTGGTGGCAGCGAGATAAGATCCAAGCTGGGTATAAGCTTGGGGGAGGTTCTCAGTAAACACTCAGATGTTTAACTCTAAGTCCAGATTTGAGACAGACGTTTACTACACCGTGTCACTAAAAGTCACACAGCTTAGCCGCTGTTTGTCAGCTCTCCTGCTGACAAAAAAATTTTCACCTCCCAAGAGGCATTTGCATTGTCGTCAGGAGAGCTCTTCTGCCGACAATGTTCTGTTCACACTGGTGCTTGTTGTCACCAAAACTTTTGTCTTTTGGGAGCAGGGGGATTTCAACACCTCTGAAAGACAAAAGTTTGTTGTTCAATAGCCAATGGAGACATAGCCAGTGTCTGTTTCTGTGTGCATCTCTCTTTGTCCAGTCTCCCACTCTCTCACACACACATCCTTCCCCAAAACAATACACAATGAAGCCCTCAACCCACATTGTTCTAATTCCTGGGTGGACTTGCATATTCCTTTGTTTTGGGTGAAGGCTGCTATAAAGAGGCTCAACGGTTTCTTACAGTGATATGAAATGAAGGGCATTGGTTAAACCCACTATCTTCAATGAGATTTAACCCAAGCTATAACCCCCTCCCCATCTTAGCTTCACTTATTGTCCCTACGCGTATGTCTACACTGCAATTAAACATGCCTGACTTGCCTGTGTCAGCTGACTCTGGCTTGCAGGGCTTGGGCTGCAGGGCTGAAAAATTGCCATGTAGATTTTGGGCCTGGTCTGGAGCCCAGGATCTGGGACCCTTGAAAAGTGTTTGTTGTTTGCTGGCTGAGCTAGAGCCTTCCCATTTTATTCTAATGGGTAATTCATTTCTGTGACAATTTTTCCTGCCTCAACTTCCACAACTACGTTGTCAGTTTCAGAGGTCAGTTATGCTGAAATCCTATCTCCCTAATACCTTCTCAAATGGTCCTATGGATAATATCGGGTTGAGTCCTCGGCCTCAACTGTATTCTTTACACCACCTAATTTATTTAGGTCAGGACAGTCCTTCCCAAGGTCCTTCCTGCTGAGGTCCCCCACCCTTCTTCCTCGTAGAATTGTGGAACCAGACCAGATCACCTCTATAAAAGTTTCCTCATATGATCCTTAAATTCAGGATGACTCAATCAGATTCAGGGAATGACTCATTATTCCCACGGACTTATAGACCAGTCAGCTTACCTTCAATACCTGGAAAAATACTGGAACAAATTATTAAACAATACATTTGTAAGCACCTAGAGGATAATAGGGTAATAAGTAATAGTCAACATGGATTTGTTAAGAATAAATCATTACAAACCAACCTAATTTCCTTTTAGACAGCATTGCTGGCTTAGTGGAAAAGGGGAGGCTGTGATGTAGATGTGATATATTTTGGGTTTAGTAAGGCTTTTGACATAGTCTCACATGACAGTTTCATAAACAAACTAGAAAATGTGATCTACCTGTAACGCCTAAAAATTGGATGCACAACTGGTTGAAAAACTGCATTCAAAGAGTGGTAATCAATGGTTAACTGAAACTGGGAGGATTTACCTAGTGAGATGCTGCCAGGGTCAGTCCAGGGTGCGATTCGGTTCAATATTTTCATTAACGACTTGGCTAATGAAGTGGGGACTATGCTTATAAATATGCAGATGACACTAAGTGCTGGGGTTTCCAGCGCTTTGAAGGAAAGAATTTGAATTCAAAATGACCTTGACAAATTGGAGAAGTGGGCTGAAATCAACGAGATAAGAGTCCATAAAGATACGTGCAAAGTATTACACTTAGGAAGGAAAAATCAAATGCAGAAAAATAAAAGGGAATAACTGGCAACACAGACCTATACTTCCTACACTATTACTGCAAAAAAGGAGCTGGGATTTATAGTGGATCAGAAATTGAATATGAGCCAACAACACGATGCAGTTGTGAAGAAAGGATAATATGTATTAACATTAGTGTTGTATGTCAGACATGTCCCACTCTACTCACTGGTGAGGCCTCAGCTGCACTACTATGTTCAGTCCACGGTGGCACACTTTAAGGAGGATGTGGACAAATTGGAGGGTCCAGAGGAGAAAAACAAAAATGGCAAATGGCTTAGAAAACCTGTGAAGAAAGGTTAAAAATGTGGCCATGTTTAGACTGGAGAAAAGAAGACTGAGGGGGGGACCTGATAACAGTCTTCAAATATATTAAGGGCTGTTATAAAGAGGATGGTGGTCATTTTTTCTCCATGTCCACGGAAGGCAGGACAAGAAGTAATCAGCTTAATCTGCAGCAAGGGATTCCAAGGGAGGTTTTGGAATCCCCATTATTGAAGGTTTTTAAGACCAGGTTATAGAAACACTTGTCGGGGATTGTCAGGTACACGTGGTCCTGCCTCAACGCAGGGGACTAGACTAGATAATCTCTTGAGGTCTCTTTCATCCCAACATTTCTATGATTCTGGAATACAGAATTTTCGTCTTATTCGCGCATATCCTCATATTTTCTCTAGCAAAAGTGTGAGATCTTTCAATTTTGGATTGTGGGGTTTCTACGTAGTCCAAATGGTCCTAATTCCTTTGTTTCTCTTCAAAGATGCCACACAAGATGTTTTCTGGGGTCCTTGGTTAATGCCTAAACATGAAGCGTGCTGGGATATACTTTGTGCTCTCATTGACAGCTGTTCTACAAGCCATCCAGAGGAATGGGAAACACTGATCCGAGTCCCTTTGGTGCTGTTCTACAAAGGTTGCCAGCTGAATCCTTAGAGTCCTATAACACCTTTCCGCCATCCATCAGATTATGGGTATGCTAGGGCCATGCAAGTTGTGCAGCCCTAGAATCTCACAAACTTGTTGAAACAAGTTGGATTCAAAATTTCTCTCTTGATCTCTGTGTAAGTCACTCGGGACACTAAAGTTCCTTCAGTAGGACTGCTGCTACTGCCACAGCCTCTGAAGTTCTTGCTGGATTAGCTTCGGGCCAGTTTGTCAAATAGGCCATAGCTACCAGGAAATATTGATTGCCAGCCTGACTCAGGCAAAGACTCAAGCACGTCAACAGCAATGCACTCCGTTGCCCCATGAAGTACTGCTGTATAGGGGCTCTCCCAGTCTTGGAGGGTGTATTTCTTTGCACTGCAAATATCACATTCTAGCACCTCTTTGCTACATCTTGCCTCACTTTACCCAACAGAAAGCTTTTCTTGCTTGGGCTAATATTTTTGCAACTTCAGAATGTCTAGTAATTTTCAAGTCATGACATATATTTAAAAAAGGAGGTTCTGAGGTTATGAGCTACACCCAGCTGGTACTGGTACCCATCACACACAGATATCTCCTCTACAATATTTCATCTTTAAACTCCAAGCTTCCACTGTGACAAGAAAGCTTAAACTGTAGAATTGTCAGGGATTACAACATTCTAGAGTGGCTGCATTTGCCAGCTGATTTTCCAATCATATGCTCTTTTGAAATTAGGGTCCTCTCCTTGGGAAGTCCTGCAATCCCACCTCCACTGTTCCAGTGGATGAACCAGCAATATTTATACTTTTATAAATTATGGGAAGAGAAGAGACAACTGTCTCTTCCTGAGCGTACCCAGCTCCTTGAGCACTCAATTCCTTGCTCTTCAACTTAGGACAGTGTTTGCAATTAGGCCCACAACAAAGCCATATAGACAAGGCATCAGCAGTGTCATGCTTGTGCCCAGGTCTGTGTGTAATAATGAAATCACAGCACTGCAGTTTTTCCAACCACCTACCAAGTTGCCACTCTGGATTCCTGAATCTAAAGAGCCATCGGCGGGATGCATTATCTGTCCTGATCACAAACTACCTCCCAGCCAAATAGTGATGAAAATGTTCTATATAGATTAAACCAGTGCTGTGAATTCCTTTCTGGTAGGGCAATGATTTTTCTTAGGAGAACTTAAATTTTTACCGTAATAAGACATGACATTCTCAACTCCTTTGTGTTCTTGTGTCAATACTGCCCCCAAACTGTAAGGTCCAGCACCTGTGTTCAATATGAAAGGGATTTTGAAATATGTTTGAGTCAGTGTCCACGACTCCCATGCATTTCATATATTCACATTTCGCATTATTATTATACTCACACATTATTACATAGTCAGTAGACAAACTCCTATTGTTATTTGTCATGACCCTTGTAAGTACAGGTCTGTTATAGAAGTATGATGGTAAAGGGGATTCTAATCTTGTTCATGATTGAACAATAAGAAAAATTCAGTTTGTACAACAAGGGAAATCGGTGCTAATGCACAAATTAAGGGAAGCTGTTCAGTTACTGCTGGTACGGTGAAAAAAAGGCCATAAAATGATGGACTGTTGTAAATATAAGGTGGGCTCTGGGCAGTTACACAACAATAATGTACTTACGTGCTTTCCAGAGTGGTGGTGTTAGTCCTTCATACGGCAAAACTCAGCTAAAATTCAGAATTTGGCTCCAAAATCTGACAATAAAACAGACAAGTTATGGGCCAGAATTACAGGGGGGCTTCATTGCAGTAAGGAGTTCCAGCTCCAGAGCTGGTCAGAACAGAGGGCTAAAGGGTGAATATTTGTTTGAAAATTTCTCGTTTTTTCACTTTTGAAATTTGAAACATTTCAGTTGGCTCAAAACATGGGGAAACGTTTCCTAGACTGCTGTGCTGTACATTCACTGGGATTTCTAGAATGGGACAAGGGGGTGGGGAATAAACACTACTATTAATCTAGTGGAATGAATGTGATTGTAACCCATACCGCCTTAATCTACCCCACGATCTGTTCTATTCCATTCTAAGGAACAGACAGAACCGGCCTGACTTCAGAGATGTTGGTTGTGATGTCTCCGTGCCACAGAGTGGGGTGACGGGTTTTCCTCTAACATTTCCCATTTTTTCCTTATTTTTAAAAATTGATTGCTGTTTAATACATTTTATTTGCTTTTAACTGTATGTAGTGATCAGTGGGTCAGGGAAGCAGCCAGTGCAGAGAGAGCACCCTGGAGTGGGGCACCCTAGCCCCTGCCCTAGGTAACCATGACAAGGTTGGGGGTCAAGCCCCCCCAGGAATCCTGGGCCCAGCCTTGTTGGGGTTACGAGGACTCTGTCACGCAGGAGCATGGAAGGGGAGCCCTTGAGGTCAGGCCGGCCTCAGGGTAAAGGAAGTAGGAGCGAGGACTCAGATGATAAGTCATGATAACCAGGTGTTATGAGTTTCCTTCAAAAAGAGAGTATGATACAATTTCTTAATCAAGCAAACACTTAATGCACACAAAAACCCCATTAGAAATAGTATAAAACATTGTAAATCATATTTGGAATACTATGAATATGTTGTTTAAAAAGCCTGTTAGGCAGTAAATGTTTCTTATACAGACTTTCCCACTTTGTTGCTTACATATATTTCAGTATATAGTTTCAGCAGAACGCACCCACACACATAAACACATCACCCTCTGATCATCTTTCAGAGGTACTTGCTCAGTTTTTATAGCGTGACCATTATATGTCATCTGTGTCACCTGGACTCTTCTCAGCTTGAGAGTGGCAGCATCTCAGTTCTTTTCCGAACACTTCCGAACTCTGTCAGCAAACAGAGACTCTGAGGAGCTCCACAGCTAGCAGCCAGCCCTTGGGGTATTAGCTGACTGGTCCTTAGTTGCTGGTGAAACAGGAAACTGCAGCCTGCATCCAAAGAGGTACAGGAGTTGGAATCAGCGTATAAAATTCCATTCCCCTGACCTTTATAAGGCTTTCACTCTAATCTTCTCCCTGTTATATTTCTGAAGCCAGCAGAGAAGGAGACAGATACACAGATGCAGAGGGAGCTGATGGATACACACCTGTGTCCTGTGCTTGCATTGTTTTGGCTACAAAACTGAAACTAACAGGAAAGTGAGGCTTTGAGGGGGTGGGGGGGCGCGCAGGGCATAGAAGAAGAGCACGGAGCATGTTACCTGGCTAACATGAAAATTATATAACCTAATTAAAAGTTGGGGGTGGATTACTGTAGACTCTTAAATTGCAAGGAATTATTCTGCCCTGGAATAGCAACTAACTAGCTAAACAGTTTCTAAGTTCAGGGGCACAACTAGTTTTTGCACTCTCTTGGGATAAAAAGGTGATGGCGGTGCAGCAATATCCTGAACAGGAACCGTCAGTGATAAAGAATCAAATATAACTGGTTTCAGATCAACTGGATCTGATATCAAAATTTCTTCCACCAAGTTATCAAAAATTAGGAGTTGTAATGGAAGGAGGTTTGACTGGAAGAAGATAAAGTCCTACTGGAACATCTGTGGACTCTAATATTAGTCGAGGCTGTAACTAGTTCATATGTCATTCCACAAAATACCATTGAATAGTTTTATCACAAATGAAACAGTTCCGATGCATTTTACAAGTTCTCCAGGCACCCATTTCATCCCAGAACCATAGCTGCAAGTCCTCACTAAGTCTCTGATTTGAAAAGAATGATGATGAGTGTTACGTCATCATTGCTCAATTTGCATAGCTTGGGATTTGGCTACTTGTGAGGCAATATCAAGATGTAGCAGATTCCAACAGGTACATAAAGAGCACGTCAAGAAAAGCGTTCCAGGTGACTCTTGGATAGGAGCATGTGGTGTGTTCCTGTAAACACTCAATAAAGTATCCCTTTTGGGGCTCACTTTTTTGTGGTATAAGGAGGGTGACCAGATGTTCTGATTTTATAGGGACAGTCCCTATTTTTGGGTCTTTTTCTTATATAGGATCATATTACCCCCCACCCCAGTCCCGATTTTTCACACTTGCTATCTGGTCACCCTAGGTATAAGTCTTCAAAACTGTAGAGGTTTCTTTCAGGGGAACTTGTGACAACATCAGGTGATAGGCAGATGCAGCAATCAGTGAGATGGCAGCTCCAGTATTAAGCTCCATTCTTGTAGGCATAGGCAGAGGGTGAACCCCCGCTTTGGGGAGGCTAGCCTGTTGGCCCCACCCCTGCTGCCCAAGGCCCTGGCCCCTGCACGCTGGAGCCCCAAGCCCCTCCCCCCATCAAAGGAAAAGCCCTGAGGGCCTCCTCCTAACCAGAGGAGCCCCAAACCGCCTGCCCTAGTCACATTGGGCTGAACTGCTGCCGTCGGCCCCCCTACCCTCCCCCAGCACCAGACCAGGGCAGTCTCCCTGAGCACTTCCTGCCCCTGAAGGCCCTGCCCTCCCCCGAGCTGCCGGCCCCAGTGGCGTCCAGCCGAGCCTTCTCAGTCCGCCAGCCGCTGACTTGCATCACTCCTCACTCCCTTGTCCTGAGAAGGAGGGATGTGGCAAGCAGCAGGGAGCTTCAGGTGTGTGTGGGGGGGGGAGTGGAGGAGGTGGGGGGGGTCTTGGGCAAGGTGGGAGGAACACCGTGGCCCAGTTGTCCGGCGGCAGGGTGGTGGCAGCACAAGGGAAAGCAAAGCCTTCCTTGGCCTATTCTACCTGCTGCCATGCTTGCAGGAGCTCCTTTGTTCAAGAGTGTAACCCAGATACCAACTTTCCCAAAATGAAAACTTCTTATACAACTTCAGAAACATGTCAGTAACTACCACACCCTACTTTGGCATGTTTCTGGGACCTTCTAGCTGAGTTGCCCCACCCTCTGACCATGTGCAGAGACAGCTCATTCTAACTAAAATCCACATCTCCACTCACTGCTTCTCTTCCTTTCTTTGACAGAAAGTAAAATGCTGCAGAATAAAGCATGTGGATTACTAAAGCAAAACAGCTCTCGGTTTTTATTCACTCAGTAGCAGAATATTAAGTGCAGTGACTAGTTAAACTCTGGCTTTTGAACTGGTTGAGAAAATTCAACAAGGTACTAAAGTACAATCATTTTTGTTGCCAACTCTTGTGATTTAATTACAAGTGATGTTTTATGAAAGCCCCATCCTTTGGGAACATATGATTATGCTTCCATTCAAAAATAAATTCTAGCCCTCGTTGTAGGGAAAAGTTTGGAAATGAGAACCCTAAAGGTTCAAAAACCTGAAGACACATAGAGAGGAGAAAAAATATTATTTTTAAAAATCTCATGATTTCTAAGCCAATCTCATGATTTTTGATGGTTTGGGGTTGGCAGCCCCGCTAACTGGTGACTACTCGTGTCTTTAAAGTTAGGCCTCTGATTAAGTACTTTGCTGAATCAGACCCTAAAAGAACATTGATAGATTAAAAAAAAACAACAAACCCCACATATTAAAATACCCAAACTTCTTTGCCTCCATCACTAAAGTATTTTAAGCATTTCATAGAATCATAGATGATTAGGGTAGGAAGAGACCTCAGAAGGTCATGTACTCCAACCCCCTGCTCAAAGCAGGACCAACCCCAAGTAAATCATCCCAGCCAGGGCTTTGTCAAGCTGGGCCTTAAAAAAACCTCTAAGGATGGAGATTCCACCCCCTCCCTAGGTAACCCATTCCAGTGCTTCACCACCCTCCTAGTGAAATAGTTTTTCCTAATATCCAACCTAGACCTGCCCCACTGCAACTTGAGACCATTGTTCCTTGTTCTGTCATCTGCCATCACTGAGAACAGCCTAGCACCATCCTCTTTGGAACTCTCTTCAGGTAGCTGAAGGCTGCTATCAAATTCCCCCTCACGCTTCTCTTTTGCAGTGTAAATAAGACCAGTTCCCTCAGTCTCTTCTCGTAAATCATGTTCCCCAGCCTTCTAATCACTTCCGTTGCTCTATTCTGGTCTCTCTCCAATTTGTCCACATCATTTCTGTTGTGGAGGGCCCAAAACTGGATGCAATATTCCAGATGTGGCCTCACCAGTGCCGAATAGAGGGGAATGATCACTTTCTTCGATCTGCTGACAACACTCCTACTAATGCAGCCCAATATGCCGTTAGCCATCTTGGCAACAAGAGCACACTGTTGACTCATATCCAGCATCTCATCCACTGTAACCCCCAGATCCTTTGCTGCAGAACTGCCGCTTAGCCAGTCGGTCCCCAGCCTGTAGAGGAGCATGGGATTCTTCCATCTTAAGCTCAGAACTCTACACTTGTCCTTGTTGAACCTCATCAGATTTCTTTTGGGCCAATCCTCCAATTTGTCTAAGTCAGTGGTTTTCAGACTTTTTTTTCTGGGACCCAGTTGAAGAAAATTTTTGATGTCCATGACCCAGTGGTGCTGGAGATGAGGGGTTTGAGGTGTGAGAGGGGCTCAGGACTTGGGAAGAGGTTTGGGGTGCCGGGGTGAGGGCTGCAGGGTGGGGCTGGGAATAAGGGGCTCTGGGTTTGGGGAAGGCTCAGGGCTGGGGCAAGGGGTTGGGGTGCAGGAGGGGGTCAGGGCTCTGGGCTGGGGGTGCAGGCTCTGGGCTGGAGCCAGGGATGAGGGGTTTGGGGTGCAGAAAGGGGTTTGGGGTTTTGCGGGGTGCTCAGGGCTGGGGCAGGGGGTTGGAGCGTGGACTTACCTCTGGTGGCTCCTAGTCAGTGGTGCAGCTGTGGTGCAGAGGCAGGCTTTTCGCTTGTTCCTGGAAGCGGCCAGCAGCAGGTCTGGCCCCTGGGTGGAGACGTGCAAGTGGTTCCATGTGTCTCTTGCCTACAGGCATCCCTCCCCCCTGCCAGTTCCCACTAGCTGGTTTCCTGCCAATGGGATTTCAGAGCCGGTGCACGTGTAACCCTTTGCCCCACCTGCCTAGAAGCTGGACCCACTGCTGGTCGCTTCTGGGGCGCAGCACCATGTCAGAACAGATAGGCACTAGCCTGCCTTAGCTGGGCAGCACTGCTGATGAGACTTTTAACATCCCGATTGGCAGTGCTGACTAGAACGACCCAAAGCCTTACATGCTGCGACCCAAACTTTGAAAAACGCTGGTCTAGGTCACGCTGGATCCTATCCCTACCCTCTAGTGTATCTACCTCTCCCCCAGTTTAGTGTCATCTGCAAACTTGTTAAGGGGGCAATCCATCCCATCATCCAGATCATTAATGAAGATGTTGAACAAACCTGGCACAGGACCGAACCGTGGGGCATGATACCAGCTGCCAACTAAACATCGAGCCATGGAGCACTACCTGTTGAACCTGGCGATCTATCCAGCTTTCTCTCCACCTTACAGTCCATTCATCAAATCCATATTTTTTTAACTTGCTGGCAAGAATACTGTGGGAGCCCATATCAAAAGCTTTGCTAAAGTCAAGCTATATCACATCCACCACTTTCCCCATGTCCACAGAGCCAGATAGCGCATCATAGAAGGCACTCAGGCTGGTCAGGCATAACTTGCCCTGGGTGAATCCATGTTGACTGTTCCTGATCACCTGCCTCTCCTCCAAGTGCTTCAAAATGGATTCCTTGAGGACCAGCTCTATGATTTTTCCAGGGACTGAGGTGAGGCTGACCAATCTGTAGGGCCCCAGATTCTCCTTCTTCCATTTTTTAAAGATGGGCACTATATTTGCCTTTTTCCAGTTGTCCACGACCTCCCCTGATCACCATGAGTTTTCAAAGATAATGGCCAATGGCTCTGCAATCACATCAGCCAACTCCCTCAGCACCCTGGGATGCATTAGATCCAGCCCTATCAACTCGTGCATGTCCAGCTTTTCTAAATAGTCCTTAACTTGTTCTTTCACCACTGAAGGCTGCTCACCTCCTCCCCACATTGTGCTGCCCAGTGCAGCAGTCTTCTCTGAAGACTGAGGCAAAAAAAGCATTGAGTACCTCAGCTTTTGCCACATCATCTGTCACTAGGTCGCCTTCCCCATTCATTAAGGGTCCCACACTTTCCCTGGCCTCCTTCTTGTTGCTAACACACCTGTTAGCAGGTATTTGATTCTCTTTGAATGTTTATGCCATTGCTTTGCTTCTGGAACTGCAGTTTGGAAAGTGAAACTAGCCTGTTTAGAATGAATGTCATCAATGTCACTTTCTGGTTCTTGTGCTAACCCTGGCTTGGTTTTGGGTTTCTGGCAACGCAGGGGATGTTGAAATCCAACTGCCTCATTTTCACTGACACTTAAAAGTAAAGTGTACAATAGAACTCTTCGTTCCAGGTGGATGGAACTCATTTTTAGATAACTTTTTTTTTTAACAGCATTTGCGCCTAAGGCTCAAAATATTGGCTCTTGCCCTTTAAAGTAAGTGATCATTGGCTAATAGCATAAAGGGCTACAGGAAAGGAAGGCATCAGTAATGCAGCAATTGAGGCAATATTGACTTTACTACAAACTGGCACCTTCTGAAGTGCTAAAAGCCTTGGCTACAGATTACAACACACATATTTCAGCTTCTGTTAAATCCGGGGAGATTTCCTTTTAGAGCCTCTTCAGCCACATTGGCCTGGCTAGGGGAAGTTACTGAATTCAGCATATGATTCATTTCTTTAATAAAGCACCTAGCGCTGCAGCGTTCAATACTCTGCAGAGCGGTAATCAAGGTTAGTCTCAATTAAGCTTTAAACTGTTCTAATTTATGTTTTGCTTCTCATGACCCCTTACAGACCCCAGGAAGCAGAGAATATTTGAAGTGCAGGGAACTTCAGCCATGACCCCATGAACCCCTGACACCAGGAGCTGGGAGCAGAGCCAGCTTAGTTTGCTTATGCCAGCTCTATGCTGGTCAGAGAGGCCTAGTGGATGGAAGGTATTCTCAGGGGGTCATTGTCACCAGTTTAAGGGCCCCTTTATGTTGCACAGCAGATTACACTCAGCTCCAGTGTTAAATTGCTGGTAGGTCTAGCTCATGATGTGCTTTGGGATCCTTAGGAGTGCAGGGTGCTACCATCTTTCAGTGCTAGTTGTTCTTACAGGGTTGAGGCTGCACAGAAACCAAGCAAGTCCTGAATCAGTTTGACTGATGAATGTATTTCAACATGGAACATTTCTTTTGAACTAAGTCATCAGATAAGAGCTAACTCAGGTCCTGTGGCTCCTGCTCTTTGCTTCCCTGGCCCTTCTATTTGGTAATGGGAATGAAAATGCCTCTGTTTTTATTTTTATTTTTTGCTCCACTTTTAAATACAGCTTTGGAACAAGGCGCTTTATGATTGATCGCCCTTAAACAATGAGACTGGGAGAGATTTTCCACAGCAGCAAACTTTCCAACAGGAGAGAGAGACAGTACAACCCATATCCACTCAAAGGGATCCTAACTGCATGTGGTTCTCATACAGCCCAGTGCCAAATGTCAGCCTTAAGTGAGCAGTCAGGAGAAATTACAGAAACTTCCTAGAAGAGATGATCATGTGCCTGACCTTGACCTTTGACTCTCAATCAGACACAGATGTGGATGATGTAATCTCTTCTGGCTACAGGAAGAAAAGTCATTGCAAGGAAACAATATCGCTTCCTAGTTAACTGTTTAGGCACACAGAGGTCAGACTACGATACTGTAATGAAATGTGTGAGTGTGTGTATGCACTAACACTCTCTCTTGCCCTCTACTGAGCAGAATGGGAACTGCTTAACTATGGTCATAGACTCTATAATGTTTATAGATAATGGGGATCCACCTTTAGCTCCTGTGTCAAGAAGCTACAATATTTGGGGAAACAGTTATGCTCTTACTGGTGCAGTGACATTTCGAGAGACTATCGTGTGCACCACAGCAACGCCTATCTGACCACAGCTTTGTTACACTATGAATACGAGGTGTTACATTAATTACATCTGATTCAAGAGCAGTGCTAAAACTACAAATGATTTCTTTGGCTTTAAAATACTTTGAGAGGCTGCATTTACTGGGCAATGCCAGCCTTCCACAAATAATTCAAAGGGTTTACAGCACCTGTGCAGTATATTATCATGTTAATGCAGACACTTGAAAAGGACCCAAGCTAAGTAGACACAGCAGCTGAGATGATTAAACAATAATCCTGTGCACAGGAAAGTTCTCAAATAGTGGTGAATTTAAGTTCCAAGAAACTTTTGAAGCTGACCATTGTTTTTCTTACTCCATACCATGTTGTTCATGTCTCCTAACAAGCATCTTTCATTATCATTATCCCTAATAGTGGTTTATTGTATTAGTTACAGTTAATTTAAATGTTATTGAAGCATTGAAAACAGATTGCAGATGTTTTGAAACAGATGCTATTTTAATGTTAAAAACAAAATCATGAATATTTGTAGGTCATTATTGCCTGGGTCTCATTAGGCTGTTTAAATAGTAATGTACAGATTTAACTTCTTTTGAAGGGAACAGTGCAAAAAAGGTGAATGGAAAAGTACTGTCCTGTAAATGTGTGCAAAGCATTCTAATTTTGCTTCAGGTTAGTCAGTTTCTCTTGCAATTCTTTGGAACCCAGTACCATTATATTTTGTTATTCCTGAAACAGCTTAAATTTTTCTTATTGCATTTCAGAAATTAATATAGTTAAGACAAAATTTCCAGCAGAAAACATTTTCTTCTTAGCCCACTATTTCAGATAGATCAGCCAGCCCAGTTCACCACGGTCAGAGAGAGAGATGCTTTGGGGGTGGAATCATCAGTACTAAAAACAGAACAAGGTGAAGGTGAAAAGTACAACTGTACGACTCACTCAGTGTCAGTGTTTCTTGTAGCAACACAAAGAACGTGTTAAGTTCATGCACAGTCTGTCTCAGTAGAGGTCATATTTCCTTCTTTATGGAGATGAAGGTAGACTTTAAGGCAAATGAATGGTCTTTCATTCATTACAAAGTTACTTAGTTATGGGTATGTAACTCTAAACAACAATTCTACATAGTCCACTGTGTCAGTTGCTTTTAGCTGCTAGTTGACATAGGAAAAGCAATACACTATGGCAAGGCAGTTGAGCATGTATTCCCTAATTTTGAACTTGCTCCCACATTGAGGAGTTGAAATTGTGACTCCAATGTTGCTGGGTTTGGATTCCCCTTGGGAGAAGCTGTGAAAAAGGAGCAAAGAGAAGGTAAGGCAATCTAATGACAGAAGAAAACAAACGTTGCTGTGTCTTTTCCCCATGCACAAAGAGACAAACAGATATTTGTGGGGTTAGATGTTTTATTTCAGAGCCAGTAAAACAATGAGGAAAGAGCAAATAAACCACTAGACCCTCATCCAGTGTAACTGTATGCATTTCAAATGTCACTTCGTATCATTCGTTTGATGTGAGAGCAAATGGCTGCTGGCTCCCAGTTACCTCTCCTATAGCAGGGAGTGAGATTCTCATACATTGACCAGTGCCACCCACAGCAGAGCTGCAGCATGGCCAATAGCTGGGCATCTCAGCTGAGCTCCTGAGTCATCCTGCTGCTTTGAGCTGCTGGCAAGGTAAGCGGGGAGAGGGCTGCAGGCTCTAGGGCTGCCAGGGGGGGCAAGTGGGGCAATTTGCCCCAGGCCCTGCAGGGGCCCCTGGCTCCACAGGTATGTCTCCCCCCACCCCAGCTCCTGTCATGCACCCCACCCCCCCTTTAAATCAGAACTTTTTATAGAGAACCGATTGTTAAGATTTTGGTAGCTCATCACTGGTGTTTTGACATGCACTGCTTAAGCTTGCCTTCTAAACCTACACTTAGCTGGCCTCCTAAACCTTCTTGAATCTGGCATACTGCTGTGTCCATGGGCACAAAACCCATAACAGATGTGCATCAATTTAGGCTAACTGGAGAGCCAGTATGCTGAACATTAGGGACTAGAATCCCAGCCAAGAACATCAGAACAGCCACCTATGCATTTGTCTTTGGCTAAAAGGAAAGATCATAACCTTTACAAGAAGAGGGATAGCTCAGTGGTTTGAGCATTAGCCTGCTAAACCTAGGGTTGTCAGTTCAATCCTTGAGGTGGCCATATGGGGATTTAGTTGGGGATTGGCTCTGCTTTGAGCAGGAGGTTAGACTAGATGTCCTCTGGAGGTCTCTTCCAATCCTCATAATCTATGATTCTACAGGTGGATCTAAAATTGGGAAAAAATAAAACATAGTTGCTGTGACTTTGTTAGGCATGATGTGGCTATGGTGAGCCATAACATGTTTTTTCAGGGAAGGAGGGCAGTACAATGCTTTGCCTCTTCGGCTTCTCTCCAGGGAGCTATACACAACAATCTCTAGAATGGTGCTTATAAGCTTCCCATTAGAATTTGCTGCTTGGTTGGTCAAGTGTGCAAGCCACGTCTGTTGGGTTCTGTGTAGTTTGGATTGCCAAGAGATGGGCCAGTGTAGCTCCATTGAAGTCAAGTATGAAGTCAATGGCACTCCATTGGTTATCAGCTGAGGATCTAGCCCAGTAGTTCTTGTATTGAGGTCTCCTGTAGTCATGGCAACTGCACTATTATTGAATCTGAGGAAATTAACAAGAAAATGTATTTACTTTTTAAAATAAACACTTGCTTTTAACCCCCCTGATGAGAACCGGCCTGTCCTTTTGACAGAGTGGGTTTGCAGCGTCACTGATTTCCTATGCCAAGTATCACAGAGTGGCTGGTACAATGTATTACATTCAATACGCTGCCAAAGAGTGAGTTTGTTTCCTTTGATGGCAGATTAATACTAAGTCACAAATTAATTTTGTCTCTTTGTATATCAAGGGTGTGCAAGACTTATTTAATTTGTAATAAATATAATTATAGAAATGAATGAGCTATCAAGATTTTTAAAGTATGATCCATCAGTGTTGGCATGACTTGTAATCCTGATCATTATAAATAACATGGGTCTTTTGCAATATGGAAGGCAATTTTCCCTGTAGTTTGTCTCATTACTTTCTGACATATGGGTTAATATTAAATCACAATGCCTTAATTTTCAAATCAGGGCTTAATTTGTAAATAAGAGGTTAATAAATAACCTCTGCAGCTGGAGGCCACATTGAGCCTTCGTTCAAATAAAATGTTAACTGTGATATTCTCCTCTTGGTTAAATCATCAGTGTTAGAGCCACAGTCTCATTCTGTGTATTGCCAACGAAAGGCCCAATCAAGGGGGCTGCCAGACAGCCTGATCCTGAGCCGTATGTGACCTTGAGGATCCTATGAAGATGCCCAGTCTGTTGGAGACTTTGCTTTACTTACCACTGTGCTATAAGGACTGATTGATACTTCAGCTTCCTTGTAGTCTTTGAGATGTCCCGCCTAAGTGGGTTTTGTACCCACGCGCTGCACTTTCTCTTTTTCCTGAGATCCCGAGCCCAGATCTACTTTGTACTTTCCTGTCCTAGCGTCTGCTCCAGCTCATGCAGTGCCAGTGTTTCCACTCCATACACTGATTTGCCAATTAAGAGTCAATATTTCCAACATACACACAGCCAGCACGATACTAGTTTATAGGAGAAGAACTGTGGTATCTCAGATCACATGGTTGAAAAATGGTGACTTTTTCATTTAATTTATCTATTGTTCTGAGGCATTTAGCTCCTGAGCCAAATCCCATTGATGTCAATGGGTGTCTCTTCAATGACTGCAATAGGGTTGGAATCAGGCCAGTTACCTGAAGGCACCAGGATATAATATGCTGACCCATGAACCAGGCCACTCACAGGAAAGAAAGGGCTGGCTCAAAAACCTTTTCCTTCATTGAAGCTGTAGGCTGCGCTATGATCCTGTAGTTCAATTTAGGGAACTGAGCAGGGCAAACAGGTAACCAGATGCTGCTACCTTTCATTGACAGGCCTTAAAACCACACAGAGCACCTTCAAAATGGACCAGATCATTAATTTTTAGTTGATTATAATAGCCTTCCATTCTTCAGCCAGCGGTGAGTAGCCATCTCTCTACCCTAGTGGCAGGATTTTCTAAAGCACTCTGCATTGTCCTAACTCCACTCCCATTGAAGTCAGGGGAAGTTTTATCAACTTCATTGGGAACAGGGTGAGGCCAAGGATGTGGACATTTAAAAAAAAAAAACTCGAACCTATATTCTATGGGTGAGACATTCCTGAAGCATCAGAATACAAAGGCATTGTTTAGATTAACCTGGAGTGGACTTGTCAACTAGCAATGTTAGATCAGAAAACTGGTTCTTCCTGCTACCTTTCTATACGAGCGCTGCCAGCAATGTGCAGTTTTACTATTTACCATGATTAGGCCTTATCAAGTGCAACGCTAACTCCCCCTTGCATCATGGTTAGGGCTCTATGCTCCAACATCTCCTTCAGAAATCCCCCAAAGAACTTGGCAGGATTAGCTCCAACCACCTCCTTGAAGTCAGCTAGCAGTTTTTAGCCAGGGCATCAAGCTGCTGGGATAATTTTGCAGCTGACATCTGGCTGTTTGCACTTATTTTATCCAGGCAAAGTAAGGCTAAAGGAAGCACCCAGTTGTCTAGGAACATTTGACTGCATTCTTTTTTTACGCAAACCTTAAAACCAAGACACTCGTATTCCCAAGTAAAAGTGTCCACATGTGGAATTTATCGTGCATAGACAACCCTTAAACTGTGGAAGACCAAGTGAGCTGTGTGTTCCATCCATTTTCAATCTGTCATTTTTCACTACTAAAATTAAGACTAGCAGCACTCAACAGCTGCAAAAGCTCACTGAGGCAAAGCGGTCAAGCTTTTCTGGTAGCCTAATGATTCTGATATTGGGTGAGGGGAGGTTACACTGTAAATGCTGGACAAATAGGTTCAGAAAAGAATATATGAACCAGTCCAAAACCCATCCTGCATTATTCAGACTGATACACAAACAGCCACAACTTAAATGCAGCCACTTCTAGGGTGACCCCCTCTTTAACCATACACAACACAACACCACCACAGCATGACATTTCAGGAGCGGAAGTGACTGCCTTTTCCAGTTGAAACTACAGGAGAAATTTTAGGTAAGCAGAATGTACCACATTAGCATTCAGCCAGCACTCTGGGCTTTTCACGCTACTCTTATGAAGAGGGTCAAGGGATATTGAGTCACCTGAACCCGGCCCTGAGGCGCCCACGTGAACTCATCCAAGTAATGAGTCAGCTTATCTCTGCTTAGCCTGAGCAATTTGACAGAGTTACTTACAGCACAAAATAGCATGGTTGTGCCTATTTCAAAAAATTCATCCTGGAGTCTCAAAGTCTGGCCATCTCTGCTAGGCTGCCTGTGCTGTTCATTGTGCATTCCTGGGCTCCTTCAGGAGGTTGGAGACATTTGGGTGTCCTTCTGCTCCAGAAAAAACAGGCTGCACAAAATGTGAAGCCAAGAAGCTAAGCCTGCTAAGCCCATGAAATGGACATGGCAGGATAGCTGCAATGAGGGGAGGGCTTGTCGGGTGTTAACGGGGCAGCACTGGAAGGAGGAAGAGGAATTACTTTGAGACCATGCGCCTGGAAAGGTGGGTGGGCAGGGAAAGGGATTTCACTGGAGACAGTAAGACTGGGATTGCAGCGTAAACCACTTGCTTAGGTTGTGAGGGAAAGTTATGGAAAAGTTCACATACATTTGATTAAACATCTTGGCATGTTGAAATGAAATAGATTTCTGAACTGTTTCTCACTCCTTGCTCATTATTGCTGTCTAGCTCATATGGCGCGCTTGGAAACCTTCCCACTGGCACTTGGCTTTACGTTTTTCTATTCCAGCAGCTATTTCTAGCTCTTCAACTACTACAGTGTGGAGCCCTAGGATGCCAAGTTTGTCACCAAGTTGCATGCTATGGCTATTTACGTGATAACGAGAGTTATAACGCAGCTCCTCCTGCTCCAAAAGCCCGCGTTCCTATCACTTGTACTAAGAGAGAATCACATACAGCATTTGGCAGCCAGCTTTCTGTGGCACACAGTTGAGCAGTTCTGATTCCATCCAGCAGAGGGCAGTGATGCACATATGAATGACAAAAGTTCACAATTAAAGTCAGTTATCAATTTTCAAATTTTGATTTTTTTTTTTAATAGAAATTCTTATTTTTTGACCCGGTCTAGAACTGGTTGAAATTTGTCAACATTTCACATTTCAAACGGGGGAAAAAAACATCAGTTTTTCATGGCACTTTTATCTTGTAAAATAATAGTCCCGTGTTAGAACCATCTCTTGATTAAAAAAATGCTCTGAGTCTAACCTATGCTGGGTCAAAGCCCATTGCTGGAGGCTTTGTCACCCAGTGTTAGCTGAGCTGTTAACCTTCAGTGCAGCAATTAGTGCTGGAATAGACCTTTTAGTTCATCTAGTCCAGTATTACCAGCGTGCACTAAGCTCTGTATGTTTTGCATATGCTTGGCTCAGTTTAGTACTAAATGATCCAAGCAATGTGGTTTCCCACCTTTCCTTTGAGACGTCATTGGATTTATTTTAATGTGGTCACCTTTTGTCAGAGCTGCTCTGTTTCATCTACCAATAGAGTCAAATTTATACTAGGCTTAGGCTTAGGTCACAGCACAGAACACACTAGATATAAAAACTAAGTATAAATTGTAACTCAGCCCAATTAAAAATAATTAAAGACACAAGACTAGCCCTTCCCTAAAATCAGGGACATCCTTCAAATCACCACCCTTAAAACAAAGCACAAAAAAAAAAATGAGAAGCATATGATTTCATTTAGAGTGACAGTAATCTCTTTTGCACATACTTTTGATCTTATTTTTGTGGCTGACTAGGGTGACAGCATGTATAACTAAAATGTTCTTCATTACTTAGCTCTTAATAGCTGACTTTAACTGGGGAGATTTGACAGGAGAGCAGAAGTCATCATGTGACCTTTTGAAACTTGCCTTCTTGTTCTGATTAAGTTGCAGAGGTGGCTTTGGAGTGCGGGGGAAGCTTATGAGTGCTATAGCCAGTAGCTACCCCAAAATTTGCCTTAGTCACTCCCACCACTCCATAGCTACCCCATAGCAGCTGCTGCTCTCCAGCCACCCAGCTCTGAACGTAGGGTGGCGAGAGCAGCAGCAGCTGGCCTGGCACCCAGCTCCAGCAGCAATGGAGAAGTAAGCCCAGGTACGGGGCAGGAGTGCCCGACAGCAGTCCCTGGCCCGTGTCACTGTCCACCATGGCACGCTGCTAGGGCAGGTGGAGCGTCTTAGGCTCTTGGGCCCTCCTCCCGTCACGGTCTCTGCTCCCTGAGCGCCATGAAGGCTTTGCTGGCTCCGGAGCAGGGTCCCCCAACCTGGGCAGCTCTCACCACCTGTGAGCAGCCGGTTCTGCGCACTGCCCGGCTCCAGTTTCCAGCCTATGACAGGCTCAGAGGGTGAGGAGGAGCTGGGGGCAGGGCCATGGAGAGGGGTGGGTCCTAATGGTGATGGGGGGCTTAGGCCCCCCTCCCCACAGGGAAGGGGCTGGTAGCAATCTTGTTAAGTTGTTATAAAGCGTAGGGCACAGGGCATGGGAAGTCATACCTAATAGTTAGAGACAGGAGCCCAGAAACAGAGCTGGGGACAGAGTCAGGTGTCAAGCCAAAGATCAGAGCTGGAGTCAGAGTCAAGACTCAAGCTAGCGGGGTGGTAGGGAGATCTAGAATCAGCATCAGGGGTAGGGTGTAGAAGCAGGGCCCTGGAGCAAGGCAGAAAAGCAGGAACTGGGAGCAGATGGGGGCCTGGGGCGAGGAGGGGAAGAGCAGGATGCAAGGCAAGAACTCGGAGTCAGGCAAGTAGGTAGGGTTCATAGTAACAGCCAGCCACAGCTGTAGCTAGTCACTCAGACAACATCATATGCCTCTTTCTGGCTTAAGTAGTGTCCCCCAGCCACTCGGTGGGGCTGGATGCCTCCCCCAGTCAGGCACTTGAGCAGTGCCTGGGGAGCCACGGCCTGCATTAGAAGCCCACGATCCCTCACCTAAAGCTGCAGCAACTGTTTCACATGAACACTTAGGCAAGTGCCGAATGACAGAGAATCAAATCATAGAAGTGTAGGACTGGAAGGGACCTCGAGAGCTCAGCTAGTCCAGTCCCCTGCACTCATGGCAGGACTATGTAATAACTAGTCCATTCCTAACAAGTGTTTGCCTAACCTGGTCTTAAAAACCTCCACAACCTCCCTAGGAAATCTGTTCCAGTCCTTAGCTACCTTGACATTTAAGGGGTTTTTCCTAATGTCCAACCTAAACCTCCCTTGCTGAAATTTAAGCCCATTGCTTCTTGTCCTCTCCTCAGAGGTTAACAGGAACAATGTTTCACCCTCCTCCTTGTAATGACCTTTTATGTACTTGAAAATGCTCCTCTCAGTCTTCTCTTTTCCAGACTAAACAAACCCAATGTTTTTCACTCTTTTGTCATAGGCTGTGTTTTTGCGACCTTTTACATTGTTGCTGCAAAAACTTACTGATTCAGTAAGTTCTTTTCCAGGTAGCTAGTTCTGCTTCTTTGAGGCCTCCTGGGAGATCGCTGTTAAGCCTGAGGCTCTTCCTGGGCACTAGCTAATGTGGAAACACTTTAGCACTGGTGTCTTTAGACAGATTTGTTTTTGTTTGCATACGGCCAGATTTTCAAGGGAATTTTAGCTCCTATTTAGGTACTTAAATAAGGTTCACACTTTCAAAAGTGGTCTGCTGGCCAGAAGTTTGACTCCATTGCTGTAAGGCGGGGGTGGGCAAACTATGGCCCATGGACTTGCCCGCCACGGGCTCCGCTCTGCTCTCAGATGGGGGTGGGATGGGACAGAGGGCTCCATTCGTTGCCCTTGCCTCCAGGCACCATCCTCCGCAGCTCCCATTGGCTGGGAACGGGGTACCACGGGGGAAGTACCTGGAGGCACGGCAAAGCAGCACACGCAGAGCCCTCCGCCCCCCCCTCTCGCCCAGGGGCTGCAGCTCTTCCTGGAGCGGCTCTCCCCTCATCCTGGAGCTCAAGCCCCTCCTGCACTGAATCCCCCCAACTGCCTGCACTTAGCACCCCTCCTGCACCCCAACTCCCTGCACTGAGCCCCCTCATACTTCCTGTACCCTTTCTGCACCCCAACCACCTGTCCTGAGCCCCCTTATCCATCCCGCACCCTTCCTGCAGCCCAACTCCCTTCCCTGAGCCCCCACATACACCCTGCACCTCTCCTCTGCCCCAATCCCTTGCCCTGGGCCCCTTCCTGCATACCGCACCCCCGCTCCCACACCCTGCACGCCCTCCCGCACCCCAGCCCCCTGCCCCGGACCTGCATACAATTTCCCCACCCAGATGTGGCCCTCGTCCCAAAAAGTTTGCCCACCCCTGCTGTAAGGAATTCCATTTCCACAGCAACCTGGACTCTGGTTTCATCAGATCTCTCAATGTGGAAGCAGCGTAGGGCCTTTGAAACTTTTCCTTTGAAACGTTTTATAGATGGAACTTTCCCCCCACTAACTGGAAATGTTTACTCCAAAATTTCCCTTTTCATCAAAATTTTTCAGGATTTCATTGAACACTCATTCCCCACCCCCAAGGCAAAGAAAAAAATTGTTTCTTGACCAGCTGTAAAGCAGGCTGAGCTTTTCTCAACGTTTAGATGGGTGACCCCAGGCCTCAAGGAAATCCATGGATCTCTGGCACGTGGTTTTCATCATTATTAGGTGGCCCCCCTCCCAAATAAAGTAAGTCTGGATTATCCCTAAAAATTAGATGGGTTTAGCTACATTGCTCAGGGCTATGAAAAATTTTGCAAGCTATACAATGTTATTAGTTTGACGTAACCCGCACTATGTCTACAGCTGATTGGCCAAAAGAATTTTTCCAGCAACCTAGCTAACCACTACACTACTGCAGCATCATTGCTGACTCTTTGACGTAACACCCTTAGGACTGAAACAGTGTGAGGTGCTAGGCTTTTTGGATCAAATGGAACACCAAGACCCTTACCAGTCATTAAGATCTCATGATGATAATTACTGCTCTCCCTGCATATGTCTGTGGTGATGTTCAATTCTTTATGGGCATGGAGTTCTCTTTTGTTAGAAATCATTATGGAGGTGTGACACAAAGATTAAATGCTTTGCATTGGAGGAATTTTGATTGAGTGTTTTAGGCATATGATGGGTCTGTCAAGACACCTGATTCCTGATTCCAATTAGCTGCATAACTGGACAGACCAGCTAGCTTCTCTGAGCATCACACAGCTGAGTAGAAATGATACTGAAAATCATCATATTGCTACAGAGAGTAATATTAGCTATAAAGTTAGTCTGTTTTCTGTTAGCAAGTCACAAGACCATAAGAACACAAGAACGGCTATACTGGGTCAGACCAAAGGTCCATCTAGCCCAGTATCTGTCTTCCAACAGTGGCCAATGCCAGGTGCCCTAGAGGGAATGAACAGAACAGGTAATCGTCAAGTGATCCATTCCCTGTCATGCATATCTAGCTTCTGGCAACAGAGGCTAGGGACACCGTCCGTGCCTCTGGTGCCCTGCCCCAAATCATTTGTGAGCCAATCCAATGTTGTATTTATTGTTCTTACTCATTCATCCAATAGTCTTGCCAAACAATTCAAGAACTGTTCACTTTGATTATTTGTTATTTTTCTCTGATTGGCCATCAGTGTCACACGTTATTGCTTCTGCTTCCTGATTTGATGACAGAAACCTTCCAAAGAGGCAGTATGACTTTTGTATTAAAACACTCAAAATGTTTGGGATCTATGGGTATTTGCCTGAATAGGGGGTAAGTCATCTGAGTAACCAATCATGTGACCCCCATGAAACAACCAATCAAAACTGGCACTTGTATTCACAAAAACATTTTAAAAATCAGAATTTGTAGCCTTTAGACCAGCTCCAAAGCTACCTTCTAAATAGTGTTTTCAAGGTGCTGTGTATGTGCGAAGTGGAACGAGCATTTAGGAGCCATGGCTCCTAATCCTATGAATAAGCCAGTAGACCCGGGTGGCTTTTGGTTTATCCTCCTCTCATAGGTTTCTCAAAATTCACGCGTTACGTTTCACATTTTTTGCCCACTTCATGGGAAATGATTTCTCAACCTCCTTGAACTTTCACAAGTAGTGATTCATTTCTTTATTTTCTTTGGCGGAGGGCACCAAATCACATGAAGCAAAGCCTTTACCAGGAATGTTTGCATTTATTTGCCAATGTCACCAAAGGGCAGCATTAAGCTTGATGCTCTGGATGATTTCTGATTTGAATAATTCAGTTCTGCCTACCTACAGTCCCCTCTGTGGTCTCACTGCAGAAAGTTATTCTTCATTCCCCCAGAATGGGATGGAGGCAGGGGAATGTTGCTGCCACACTCACTCTGGTTTCCAAGTAGAGGGTGAGAGGATTTCTATACCTGGAAAGTGCTTTGGGATCCTTCTTGATGAAGGCGATAACAGGCATATAAGATATATATTCTGCTACTTAGATTGTAAATTCTTTGGGACAGGGTCTGTCTTTTTGTTCTGCATTGTACAGCACCGAGCACAATGGGGTTCTCATGCACGAGCATGACCATACAAATAATAACACTAGCAGTAGTGCAGGAAGGTGTTCAACAACATTAAGGACCAGACTGAGCCTGCAGAGTGCAAGACAGCGTCCTCTGAAAGGAACAAACCACCGATCAGCCCTTGGGGTAATAAGCAAAGTGTTTCCATAAACCAGCAATAAATAGGGTAAATTTCTAGCCCACCATGAGGCAATGTAGCTAAGCAACTATCTTAATCATTAATACAAGTCAGTCAGTCAGCTAAGCCTCTGCATACGCAGGTGAAAATCGAGCCTATGGGTCATAGATACCGGTGCAACTGCAGGAGGCTACCGTAGCCACAAATCCTTCAGCAAGTGTAAAAGCTTTACTTTGTGTTTGTTTGTTTTTTTATAGTGAATATATTTAATGTATCTATTTATAATTTTACATGAAACATAAATCATGAGAGGTGGGTGGGAATAAATGCATTGGCTGTAATATAGGGATGTTTTGTAGCTTCTAAATTTCTTAAGTGTTAGGTCATTTTACTTACAAGTTAAATAGCTGTCTGCAAGAGGCCTTGGTTGGTCATAAATTGTCCTTCCAGTAATATAAAACACACCATTTATTTACAACACATATGCTCTTCCCAGTAGATCCAACTGCTCATAAAGAACAAGAGCTTCTATGTCATCTCTACCGAGACCACTGCAATAAAGAGGCCAGTGGAATGACTCTGTACTCAGTAGGAGTGCAACAAAATCCAGCAACAGTAGCTTTTGTGGTCTCTTCCCCCCCGCCAAGGAAAACATTATATATTAGTTCAATTTTAAAGGATCATGAAGGCCTTACTCCTCATACGGTCCCATTGATTTCAATATGAAGTAAAGTCTCACTCAGTTAAGGGTTCTAGAATTTGGCCTAAAGAGATACTTTATTTTAGTTCGGAAGGAAACTGATTAAAAAGAGGAATACTTAAATATGAAATGAAGCTTTCACATTTATTTTAATACTGACTCTCAAGCTCCTGATTCCAGCTGCGCCCAAAGCCATGGTTAACTAATGGACTTTCATTGTTCCAAAGGATTATCACCATTTCTATGTTTACAGTTCTGCACAAGGAGCCTTTTAAGAAATACAAACACCTACTGTGCTGTACATTCCAGGATGTGCAAGCAACAAAGAAAGTGCAAGTGGTTACAATTCATCACAAGGAGCCCTGGGACATGCTAGCCCCAATGGAGAGAAATGTAGAGTTTATAATACAAACAGAGATGGGTTCCCATCAAACTCTGCATCTGAACACCCCTGAATTAGAGGCAAATTTACATCTGGATTAGGATCGTATATTAGAATCTTGACTCCATTTCTAGGTGTAAATAAGTAGGAACTTAGACCCTGACTCAAAAGCCACTGAAGTCAATAGAAAAAACTCTGATCGACTTCAGTGGACAATGGATGAGGTCCTAATTCAGAGAAGGAGGAAAAAATAAGTCAGAACAATTTATCTCCAATAATAACAAAAGCCATTCCTTAGTGATTTTTGTAATTCAGAATATTGTGATCTCTACCTGATGGATTTTGAGGCTAACAGGATAATAATGAGCTAGTCAACCTTTTTGCCTTAAGATGATTGGTTCAAATCCCGCAAAATGTTCACAACAAAACATCAAAAGGCTTGACGTTGTTTTTTGTTTGCATTTCACCCATAATGTTTACTAAGGGCCAAGGGTAAATGTAAAGACTTCTCTAGGCTTTGGAGCACACCCTAGTCCACAGACATTTTCATCTCTTAGTACTGAGAATAACACAATGACTTGGTACAGGGACTGCACAGAGAGGGAGTCTCTACTGCTGCGTAGTTTCTTCCTCCACCTCCGCTTTGGACTGAAAGGATATTGCAGCATTCATGCTTGCTTAGGGTCAGACCCTGCTGCTGTTGAAATCAACGGGCGTTTTGCCATTGATTCCAAAGAGAGAAGGAGCAGGATTCTGTTTGGGTGACCTTTAAGTTTCAGCTGTGCCAAAATGTATGGCAGATCTGATTGGTTTGACTTATTGCGGGTGTTAATAAATTTTAAAGTCTTCATTGCAACTTAAGCAGACAGTTTCTAAACAATTCTCATAAAGAGTGACACGTTACTACGTTTGCACCAGAACCCCTTCACATTAGCTCATAGTCACAGTTCAGATATTTTGTTGGCCAATGACAGAGCCAAGGCTAAAAGCAATCTCTCAAGGGGTTGATACAACTCTCCTTGAAGTCAGTGGGAATCTCTCTGTTCACTTCAATGGGAGGCACACCAGGCTTAATTTTGATCTCGACCAGTAGATCTACTGCTTGGCACATCACCAGCTACTGTCAAATAGGAAACAAACAGACTGGCTTCCCCTTCACTGCACCAAACACAAAACAACTCTTGAGCCATCAACCCTCATCTCTGCTCTGCCAACAATGCCAGCCTTAACTGCCCATTTGTCAAATTTCCAGCCAAGCACCTTGGTGTTTTCTGCCATGTTGTCCCCTTCTGTGTGGAAAGCGCTTCCTGTAAAACCCCCCAAAGCCATGACCTTGTTCTCCTTAAAACTCACTTTTGCCATGATGCCTACAAAAAACTCAGCAATGGTTATATGCAGTGTTGTTGTAACATGTCGGTCCCAGGCTAATAGAGAGACAAGTTGGAGGAGGTAATATACTTTATTAGAGCAACTTCTGTTGGTGAGAGAGACAAGCTTTCGAGCTTACACAGAGCTCCTCTCGTCTCTCTCACCAACAGAAGGTGGTTCCATAAAAGATATTTTCTCACCCACCTTGGCTCTCAATAATGGTTAGGCAGCTGGTGTGCTGTGACTGCTGCTTATTACACTCCCACATCCATCTCTGTTACCTGGCACACTCCATCAATTTGTTGCATCCGCCTGTAGTCTCTCAGCCTGTACTTGGATTGTAAGCTCCTCAAGTTAGGAACCATCTTTTTGTTATCTTTGTACAACACCCAGCACACGCAGGCCCTGAACCTGCATGGGCCTTTGAGTGCTACCACAATACAGTAACCATGAAACAAAATAAGTTATGAAAAAAATTACTTTTTAATGTACAAAAGGCTTATATACAGGTTCAGCACATTACCTCCATTTTTATGATGTAGAAAACAGCTAAAAATGTCCATAAGATATAAATTTGACAGAACAATTCACCTACAGTGCTTTTAGTAATGATGTCTTCTATACATACTATATACAGAGCTGGAATGGTTATAGCAATACTATTTCAGTAAATGAAGGAAGACCACCTCTGAAAAACGATAGGAATCTTGACAAACTGGAGATATGGTTTTGCTTTGGGGGTTGATCTTTTCTTGTTATGTGTGTTGCCTGAAGTGGGGCTCACTAACATGCACTGTCATATGCATCCACTGAATAAATCAGCTCAACGGGCAATGGAGACGCAAGGGCCTGATCAGTTGCAGCACTTGGGAGGCCCGAAGTGTAACTCCATACATCCAGTATGGCTCAGAGTCCTAAACTGGGTCCTGACCTTTTTCCTCAAATGCAAGGGCGAGGTAACTGCAGGTGAGTCTGTACCATAAACTCAAAACCCCAGTCATTTTAAATTCGTCTTTCTAGGTTAGGCACAAGTGCAAACAGCTGCCCTGCCTGATCTTGCTTTCCTAGCACAGTCAGGAGTCCCAGTGATGTCAGAGGTTTTTTAGGATATGTGAGGAAGGCAGGATCAAGCCCATCATGCTTTGTTTACCCAAGCTTTTTATCTAAGAATTAGAGTAGGCCAGCTACTGCTATGTTTACTCACCCCTTACTCTCTATGCAGTCCCACTGGAGTTAACAGGACGATACGTGGAGTAGGGTGCTGCCCAACACAAGAAAGGCTTTTGCACTCTGGTCCTTTGGTAAATATATATTCGATTTATGTGTGGCTTTCTGGGGTATTTGGCGTCACAAACGGTTGGGCAGGAATGACGACTGGCATTCGTGCAACAGCCACAAGCCGTGCTAGCATCAGTGCAGTCTGTGCGGCACTGGTGAGTGCAAAAGGACAGCAATGATTGTAGAAAGCCAACGTTAGCACCTTTAAAAAGCACTCAATGGGAGCTGCAGTTTGCAGGTGGAACTGAGCCACATTCAGTAAAGCGTTGGACATCCATTGAGCGGGAAAGGATGGAGCCCTGCTGATGAGACATCATGCACATCCGGTTTAGTTTTTTAAAGTTCAGCACACAGGATGTTTGGAATCAGGAGGGAATTTCATGTGTGTACCCTTCCTCTTGACATACTTAACACTATAATACTAGGAAAAAAAGAATTGTCTTTTTGAGATGTGGTAAATTTCAGTGAGGTCTGTTTTCAGGTGTTTACTTTTTTGTCTGCCAACAGTAATAAATAATGCATTGAGGAGTCTTTCCACTGACTTCAGGATCGGTCCCTAAAAATGCAAAAACTGTTAACCAGCTTATATTTTGTGGAGGATTTGCTTGTGGTTAGATTCCTCCTATGGGTAATTTTCAGAGAGCCTTTCACCCACAGCTCCGATACCCTACTACAAATCCCAGACATTTGACTAAGGGCTCGTCTACACGAACATTTAGTTTGTGGCAAGTTGGGATATGAATCAACCCTGCACTAGCTCATGAGGTAGGCCCTGCTGATATGCATTAACCATTCGTCGGGGCGCTTGGATCTAGTCCTGTTTCAAAGAGGACCAGACCAAAGTGCACAGAACTGTTAATGTGCATCAGCAAGATCCATGTGGATAGTTAGTCTGAGGCAGGCTAGTGCGGGGTATAGTCACACCTCACCTTGTCATGACCTAACTATTTGTGCAGACAAGTCCTAAGCTAGCTAAGTAATTATGTGCCCCCCCATCACCCCAGTGAGGACAAATTAGAGCTGAGCCATTGTGAAGCCCCATTAGCAGTTTTCATAGATTCACAGTGTTTACGACCAGAAAAGACCACTGTGATCATCTAGTTCAACATCGTGTACAACACAGACCATAGGCTTCCCTGAATTAATTCCCGTATAACCCCCTGATTTACACAAGTTGTTTAAGGCCCCAGATGAAAGTCACTATTCTGCTGAAGTCACTACTGACAGGGCATAAAGTTAAGCACATGCATAAACCTTTGCAGGATCAGGGCTTTCCTGCCATTAGAGATGCTTTCGGATAAATGGTATTTTCAGGCCTCTGCTACATTCTACCCATACTGTAAACACATCTGACAAACGCGGGCATTCACCTTTCATGTGTCCCATCAATGTATCTTTCTGATGTTTTTCCAAAACACTGCTATGCTTTATAAATGTACATTTCTTTTGATTTTATATACACTATATTTGCTTTTAATGGAAGAGACGCCTTGACTACTTAACACTAAAGCATAGTAAGGCACTTTTCTGAGAAGCTGTTTGGAACTGATGCTTTTCTACAAAGTCACAAGGTACAAAGAACAGTTTATAATGATATTGCTGGGAGTGGACTTTTTGGGAGATGTAACTAAATGCTTATCTCACTGGAGCAGAATACGCAGTACGGCTTTTATTCAGATCAAAAAGACACCCCTCCATTTGTTTCTGGCATGCATTGAGAAATGGTCTTTTTGCAGACATAACTAAAAGAAAACAAAGGGAGGTGGCAAAAATGGAGGAAAAAAATTCATTTTTAACCATTCTTATGCAATATTCTCATTTGGTGGTGGCGTTGTTCAGACCCCTGAAAAACCAAGCAAAAAAATAATACTAGAGGTTGCACTCTTGGTGCTAAACTGCTTTTAGATAGTTTACAATGTCTCTGTACAGACTTATGTTTACTTTGAATCCCTTTAATGTATTTAATATTTGTCAAAAATGCTACTCTATAGAAACTGATTATTTTTAAAAAGCACATTCATAAAACTGCTTTGTGTAAAGTCCCTCGGATAAACCGTGGGGCTTTATCCTTAGGACATCATGTTAAGAAATTTACTCTCTTCTGCCAGGGTGGTTAGCATGGAGCTCATGTCGCCTATTGCCATGTTGCTTATTCCAGCTGGTATGGACGGCAGTGTCAGAGAGTTCCGTGGAGTTGTAAGGCGAGAGGAGTTCTGGGAGAGATTCTGCAAAATGCTAGGGCTGAGGGTTCCTGACATCAGGCTTGAATGGTCTCCATCATCCATGATGGCATCAAAATCTATCTGAGCAGGCTCCAGACCCTGTGAGTCCACTGTGCTTGACACCTGGTTAGCTCCGGGCGACGGCATGGCAGCTGGCTTGATATTCAAGGTACACTGCTGCTGTCCCACTCTACAGTCCACATGGTTATCGAAGTTTCCATTTTGTTCATACATGTGGATTTGACCATAATAGTACATCAAATTGTTTTCCCTTGTGCTGTTTGCACATTGCTGGGCCTGCATTGACACCGCATTGTTGGTTCTTTTCGGAGTGGCCTCTGCTGTTTCCTGGCCAGGGCTCATGGCATTAGTAGGGTGGGGAGTTCTCATGTAACCGAGTTGCTGCATGTTGCGTATCCCTCTATGCCTGTTTACTGGACTAGGGTCAGGTGGAGGATGAGGCTGTACCATTCCAGGAGTGTAGTTCTGGCCAGCTGAACCCATTATGCTCTGTTGGGGCTCAAAGTTTGGTTGATTTGAGGTCATTAAAGAAGGGGGCTGATAAAACACCTCCTGAGTCATGGAGAAATTCATGGGATTTGTCTGAGATGAATAGTTCTGCTGACTTAGTTCATGCATGACCTGAGTCAGTCTATTACTGTTGACCATTAAAGAGGGATCTGTTGCAACGTCCATTTGCTGAGGATGAATGTGGGATCCAGACTTCACTGCCATGTTGCTACAAGAAGGGGAAAGCTGGTTTGGATCTCCACTGATTGCATTTGGGCTCAGCATTTGATGAGCCTGGTTATACCCTTCGTGCAGGCTCAAATCCGAGTTCATATTAGGGCCCGGATTTATCTGCTGCTGCCTCAGCTGCATACAGTTTAGCCTTTGCCCATCCATGCTCACATTTCTTTGCATAAAATTCTGCTGTGTTACATTCATGCCGCTTTGACTCATCTGCATTTGCTGCTGGTTAAAGTTCTGATACTGACCAAAGTTCTGCTTCTGCTGGACAACAGCTAAGTTTCCTTGAGAAAACTGTTGCTTCGATTGGTTAGACATAACATCAACGGTACCTGAGCTAACCTCATTCCACTGGACAGGCATGTTGTTTTTGCTCATGTTCGAGGGCGCACCAAAGCTCATGTGGCACTCTGCCACCCCCGGACCCAAATGGTTCATGCTTGTATCAGTTCCAGCCATCCTGCGCTGGCTAGACAAGTTCTGATGTTGCAGTTTCCCATTGCCTGGGAAGTTTAGCATTTCATTACTGTACCCCATGGAAGTGTTTTCTACAGCTGTCCCATTGTTCTGAGATTTGATATATTGCACTACATCATCTGGCAGCATAATGTCATCTTCTCCAATGGGGCCCTCCGTCTCACCTGCCATTGCTTCCATGGTAATATTTTCACTAATGCTCAGAGGTCGAGGTGAATAGACATGCCTGGGAAGGCTCCCATCAGAGCGTGTGTAATTTAAAAGGCTGCAGTTCCTTCTGTCTGCAGGATGTGGGGGGTGGAGGGGATTCATGCTGTTGGTGCTATTGAAGCGATGGACTCTAGGGAGCGACAGTGGATCTGCGGCAGGTCTCCTCACAGGATCACTTGCGCGTCTTGTGTTGTTACCTGACACATCATGGGGAAAAGCCGGGGCTGCTGCGTACCCATAAGTGCTGCCATCACTACAGCGTCTTGGCCCAGGAGGGAGGCGAAATGAAGGCAAAGCAGGATCTGGCCCGTCGAGAAGAGAGATCTTGTTCTTCAGACTCATTCTTTCCAAGTTAGGTAGAGGTGTGGGAGGAGGGCCCCCCGTGGCAGCAGCATACTTGGCTTTCAGCCTGTAGTGCTGAGCTGGAGTGAGGTTGAGAAGGCCTGGTATGCCGCTACACTGGCTGGCTTCGCTCGATCTGCGTGATGCGTCCGTAGAAATCGGGTCGTAGGAGTCGGCAGAGCTCGTGTTGTTGGGACGATTCCCAAACTGCGAAGCTTCACTGGAACGGCGACTAGAGAAGTAAGGGGAAATCCCTGATGATCTGCGACTGACAGTGTACGCTGAGCTGATGGTGCTTGTCGTACTGTCACGGCGTTCATTGAGCTGATTCAGCATCGTAATCTCATTTACAGACAGCTCCGTTATTCTAGGATTCGGCAGTGTAGTAGAGGAACCACCAATATTTTCTAGGATAGAGCCTGGAAGAGTGTTGGGGGGAAGAAAAAAGGTTTTGTTAGCTGAGAGGGCTATTTTGGGGTAAATAGCTATATTATATGTTGTGCTTGGGGTCTAAGTACAGATCTGCGTGTGTTACTCAACAGCAAATGTTTGCTTAAGAAGAGTGATGTAAACGTGACTAACTGGTAATGGAGTCAGCACATTGTCTGCAGCTCTGCTCCTATGAGAAAAGGTACAGTACAGGGCCAGGAAAGAGGACAGAGAGATGTACTTAGGAAATTAATTCAGTCGCTGCTACAGAGTCTTTTCCGGTGTTTGCTTCATTACCACTCCAACCGATGAGGAGAGCATTCCTAGGGGTTCTTTTTATAAGGCAGAATGAAAGACACTACAGGCATAACATGTTTTCCAAGCCTCATCATATGATCAGTCACTCAAACTGGTTTCAAAAATTCAGAGGCAGAGGTCTCATTGCTCAGTACTAGAAATTCATATACCCTTGTGAGATCTTTCCCAGAGCAATTCAAGAAGCTCCTATACGGTAAACTCTAAGGACAGATCATCTGCCCATTTTTCTTTGATAAGCTGGAGAGGCACAAAGTGATCATAAATTTGTCCTAGTCAGGAATCTCCAGCTGGCATAGAAGTAAAACTAGCATAGGTGGCTCTGTGCCACCATCACTGAGCTCCCCACCTGATATAGAGGCAGGCCAAAGTCATGGCCAGGGAGGGGGGCATGACTGGATTGTTGGTCTGCTCTAGCAGTCCTCAGACGGCAAAACAGCTTACAGGGGATTGTTACTGCTAGCACAGGGCTGCTGTAATTTCCACCACTGGGGTAAGGTGGGAGCAGGTGCAAACAAGCCTTGGGCAACCCTGGGAATCCCACCCAAAATGATACGACTGAGTTCATACCTGAGTTATTTTACGAGACAGCTCATCTTTATTCTGTGAGGAGTGATGTTGATAGGCGGGGAAATGATTCTGCTCTAGGGCAGACCCTTCACTGTGAGACATGGGACATGGCCTGAGGGAGTCTAATAGCGGGAAGAACAGACCATGGCTTACCATTTCCTGGTATGGGAGGCAGCTTGGTGTTTCTGACTTGTGGAGCTGGGCTCACCCATGAGCAGGAATCCTTAACCGTCTTGAGTTTCTCCTTCTTGAGCTGTTCAAGTCGCTGCATCGTCGTCATGTGTTTCCTTAGCTGAAGGCTGACTGTTGAATTGCCCGATGAGACTGTCGAGTCCACAACAGGAGCATTGTCATCCAGTGCGGTCAGGTCTCCCAGGCTTCCCCCACTGTGCATGTTCATTTCTACTCCACTGTCATTGTTGTTGGTGCTACCAAGTGGTGATGGTTCACTGCTGCATGATGACTGGCCACCAGGACTGGACTGACACATCTTGAAAAGGAGAAATAATAGAAAGTCTGAGTTCTGCAGTTGAAAACACAGCTTTGGAACACACACGCACACGGACCTGGAGACTGAAGTCTCCTATTTATCAACACATTTGATACAGGGGACATGTGGTCACCTCCTTCCCCATACATACATGCTGCCCACCACCATGTCTCAGCTCTGTTCTGCTGCCAGGGAGCACTTTCTAGGTGGGGGTGGATAGGTTAGTTTCCATATCCAGTCTTTGCTGCTGACACAAGGCCAGTATGCTAATTAATGCCAACTGGCATTATAGTTTCATGCTGTGGGCACTAGGTTTATTTATAAACAACAGTACTTTAACAAATTTGGATGGACTTTTTTTTTTTTTTTAAATTCACAAGCATTTGCTTAAAACCCCTATGGGTTAAAAATCTTTGGTGTGTTCCATTTTTCTCACTGAGACAAACCAAACATTGCTGCTGCAGTAGATAAAGACTTGATGATTCATTAAGATAAGATAGTGCATTAGCAGATTGTGCAAAGTACAGCTGCAATGAGCACCAGTTTATCTAACATAGGATCAAGTCCTAAGTGTTTCAGGCACAACATATTTCTGTCTTTTAAATACCTTAACGTGTAATTAGTTTAGCTGACAATCTTTCTAGATGGATAAAAACATGGTTTGTTGTTTGCAAGCTCCCACTTACAGATGAGGTAGATAAGTGCCATAAAGGTTTGTTTTACTTGCATTAGAAATGACATTTCACACTGAGCAACTTATTTTCAACAAACATTGAATGGTCTGAACTTCCTTGCTCACAGCACTCTTCATTGTTAGGTAAGATGCCAGGGTTCTCAATTCCTGGTCCTGCACTCTTGCTCCAGAGATTGTCAGAACCTGGGAATGCTGCAGAGGCAACATATTTAGCCCCAGGACCAGGTGAGTGCGTCCCTTATTTTGATCAAAACCAGCCCTAACAAGCAGGGCTGCCTGGCTTTAGAGGGTCCAGTTTCCTTTCATTGGAAGGACAGAGGTTACATTCCAGGAGTGCAATGCTTGGGTGTAATGTTGAGAGGAATTAACTAAGGGGAATTCTTGGGGCACTGACAAAGAGGTGCTGGACCCTCCCCCAATTGCCCCTTACTGGCAGCCCACTTACACCTCCTCACTCCCTTTGCATTTACACACTAACTCGTCTTGGTTAGCTGTAGATGCACAGTACAGAATATAACATTTTTATACAGTGTTTTCAATACAAAGAATTTCTGTGCTCACCTTAGAACCGACTGTCCTTAGGAAGGTACAGTAAGGAAAGGTAAGTGGGAACAAAGAACAGGTTGTTAGAATAAAGAGAACATTAACGAAAGGGAGAAGATTAGTGAAAGAGCATAGAGGGGAGTGCACAATTCAGGGTAAATTAGCAGCATTCTTTTTCCTGACACCCACCCCACCCCAATTCAGAAGTCAGCACATTTAATTGAACATCTCTTAATGTACCTGGATCCAACTCCCAGTGAATTTTCACAGACCTTGGTGGATTTTGGATTAGATCAAATTTTGGGTCAGAAAGAGGGACCCCCAGACACCATTACAAGTGATTTCAATCAACCAGTCACTAGCTCCATCTCAGGGCTTCAGAGATTTGAACTGAAACAAGTAGTAAATACAGATAGATACATATGTTGTCGATAGGCACCGTGAGCTGGGTACTGCCCTCATTACACCATGCAGCCCAAGTGAAGTAAAAGGGGTTCCGTGAGTGTAGCAGAAAGGAAGGATTGCCCACTGTGCCTAACACCAATGGAGTTGCACAGGGTGTGACTATGGAAAGAACTTGAACTACAGTCTGTTAGAAAAATCACCGTTAGGGAAAGCAGGGGAAAAATATCTTCCTAGAAAAACACCGTGTGTGTGTGTGTGTGTGTGTGTGTGTGTGTTATTCTTAGACTGAGTTTTTCAATGAACACAGGAGCATGTGAAGGTGAAATTGTCCATTTAGCCAATAAAATGGACTGTGAAAACAGTAAATTCCTTCCTGGACTAAACTCATGTACCGTCACAGTATCAGTCAAGAGCATGGCATCTAGCCCTTTTTATAGTGCAAAGCCATGTTGACAGGTAGAAATGGAAACATTTTAGCCTGGCTTAAAATCAAGAAACTGCATCCTTTCAGTCTCAAAGGCTTGTGAAGTTCTCACAACTCCAGTGAGAAACCCGGAGACTGAATGAACTCTAGCAGGTGCAGTGACTTTAGTTCAGCCATTTATGGCCTCTTGTTTTACCAAAAAAAATGTCTTTTTGGCTGCTAAGCGAAGGAGAAATGTTGAAATGTGAAAGAGTTATGGTGCAGCAAGACTCTTGACTTCCTCTAACTACTGTGTAATACACAGAAACACACAGATTTAATGAAATGATCTGCGACTGGCTTGGAAAGGAAATAAGACTACTGCCTGATTTAAAGTGTCTTGGGGGGACAAAAGAAATTGTATTATGATGACATGTTATTGTCGCATTTTCACCTTCGTGGCATGGCATTAACACAGCATGGGCTGATGCGTTCATTCATCATCCTATCATGACGTATCAGCAATGTTACGAATATCACACCTTGGGCTCTGTGTTGCTGTGTGACAAGACACAGAATACACTGGGGACTCGTAACTCTCCTGCAATCTTAACTTCAGGGTTGGGGGCCTTGAAAACTGGGAACGTCCTGCAAATTTATGGGTGCATGGCAATTGCATGAGGAGGAAAAAGGCTGCAACTTTACATTTTTCACCTGTGTGTCTGAGAAATTACAAACCATCCTCTTATCTTTTAAAGAACAGCTTCTCTTACCACAGAATTCTCGGTCTTTATTGTTTTGACTTGTAAGCAGTCCTCCAGGCCTCTGGTGGTGCTGTTAGCCTCGGTGCTCTCTTCTGACACCTTGCTACTCTGCTTGGCACTTGCTTCGTTGTCGCCATTTTCCTTGAGGGGAGGCGGCCGTGGGTGAACGTCATTGCGCTGCTTCTTTGTGACGTGGGCATCGGGCCCATGCACAGTCTTGACGTGTTTCCTGAGGGAACTGGGGTCCGTGTACCTCTTTGTGCAGCCCGGGATTTTACAGACATAGGGCTTCTGTCGAGACGACAAATTTGAGGTTATTTTTAGCGCAGACTGAAATATTGTGGACACGCTTTGCGGACAAAGATAAGTCGTGTCCTTACAGAACACAATGACCATGATGCTGTCAGCAAAAAAGTGGAGAATCTGCCTCTTAGGACCTTGCAAAGCATCTGTGGCAGATTTCTAAACTGTGATCTACGTTCTGCTGGTGGTCATGGAACACTTGGTGGTGAGCCACAGAGACCTGGCTAGTCGCTTGGTACTGGCTTTGCTTCTTGTTTTGGGCTGCTAAATTCAAAGACAGCTAAAAATTCACAAAATACTTTCCTAATATTACTTTCCACCTAAGCATTAGTTGCCACAGGAATGATTCATGATTGCGGATGGGAGGAGAGGTGGTCTGAGTCATTGGAATTGCAGGGGATTGTCTACAAGACATCTCTCCATTAAGATGGTGTCTACTCTGGGAAAATGTTTGAGACCTCCTGATCTATGGAAATCCAGAGAAACTAAGCCAGACAGGATTCTGTCTATCTAGTCTTTCATGTATCTCCAGAACCCGTCACTCTGAAATCTGTTATCATGCAAAACAAACCACAGGCACGCAATACTTTTTAAGACAATGGCATTGTATTCCTGGAATCATGAATCATTGATCACTGCAGCAAAGTCTGAGGCCAGACATTTGGAAATAGAAGTTAGCAAGTAGCTATCCTTTCTTTTTTTTTTTTTTTTAAAAAAAAGCTTTGATTTATCCACTTTCCAATTCCAATGTGCATGAGCACCAAAGCTGTGAAAGCTACTGCTGCGTTTGAAGGGTTGAATTGATCACAAGCACCACTTCAACCTCACAATTGCTCTAAGTACTTTTCCACTGTCACACTGGAACGGATCCATCTAAAGGAACAATACGTAAATGGTTTTCTAAGGTTAACCAAAAATGGCCATTTCTATTAGTTAGGTATCTATTTTCCAATTTGTCCGAAGAGCACACGCAAAACTGCTGGGGGGAGAATTATTTATTTAGTTAGTTTTGGGTAAAATCAAACCAACCAAACCAAACCAAACCAAACCAACCAACAAACAAAACTAAACTAGCACAATCACATGAACAGAACTAGAGATCTATTCCTGCAACAGTTTAATTCTCTCTGCTTCAGTTCCCCATCTGTAAAATGGGGAGATAAGTATCTACCTCACAGAGAGCTGTGGTGATTTAATGATTTAATGTTTGTAATGCTCACTTAGATTCTTGGAGGGGCAATGTAGAAGTATGATTACTATTATTATAATCTGTATTAGGGAAAAGGGAATAGGAGGTGATGACTTACAAAGGTCCTTTAGCCCTAATGTCGGGGAGTAGATAATAGCTCTGTATGATATTGAATATTGAAATTTGGGATGCTTGGGATGCCTACAAAATATCTTTAGCGTTGTTCAAACAGAGGTATCTGGTGTTTGGAAAGCTCTGCTTTTGCCGGTTCAAGCCCAGCAAACAATTCTAATATCTCCTTCCAAATCTTTCTCAAATACTTGAAAAGTTACATCGCTTTGGCTGGTGGAATCATTACATGCCTTCTCAGAAACTCGGGCATTGGATTTCTAGAGTTCAACTGCATTTCAGCTTGAGTTGGGGAAAAATGTCTCTTTGGGTATGGCTACACTGGAATAGGGAGATATGATTGGAGCATGTGTAGACACGCCTGAGAAAGTTTTGATCTAGCGGCAGCAGCTGCTTGAGTTTGTACACAGGGTCCTGGGCAGGTGGGGTTAGCCTGTGTAAGCTGCCTGTGTTGCCGCAGCTTCATTGCTGTTTTTAGCACGTTAGCTCGATCAGATTAGTGTGTGTACGTCTACCTGAGCTGGGAATCATACCTCCCAGCTAGGGTGACCAGATGTCCCAATTTTATAGGGACTGTCCTGATTTTTAGGTCTTTTTTCACATAGGCACCTATTACCCCCCACTTCCTGTCCCGATTTTTGACACTTGCTATCTGGTCAGCCTACTCCCAGCTGTACTGTAGATGTAGCCGAATAGCTGCGGACTTGCATCACCTTGAACTTTTCAGTGAGCCAGCAAGTTTGCACCACAGTGGGGTGATGGAGTTAAAGAACAATTTTCTGGAACGACACTAGACAGCTCTTCCCTGGAAAATCCACAACAGGCCATCAGCTGCGATGTCCTAATGGGTTCATTGACAACACACGGGCACGTTTCCTCATTTCAAATGAATGGTGGCCAAAGTAGTGATATACCGGCAGCCTGGAAACCTGATGCCATGAAAGCAGTAAAAGACTGAACCATATTCCTAACAGCTTTGTTACAAACTCATGGGGACAAACTTGGAGAATCTGGGCCTAATTTCTTGTGAATATTGGTGGATAATTCCATCTTTTCTGAATGTGAAATTGTGGTCTAGCCTGAGTACCCAGGATATGGGGCTAGATGGACCTTTGGTCTGACCCAGTATGGCCATTCTTATGTTCTTAGGAGAGGGACAAAGTGGGTGAGGGAATATTTTTATTGGACCAACTTCTGTTGGTGAGACAAGCTTTCGAGTCCCACAGAGCTCTGTGTATGTTCGAAAGCTTGTCTCTGTCACCAACAGAAGTTGGCCCAGTAAAGATATTACCTCACCCACCTTGTGTCCTAATATCCTGGGACTGACACAGCTCCAAATACACTGCATACAAGTGGTGTGAGGGCTATCAGAGACCTATTGAAGCTCCCTGGATTGCTTGGTAAGGTGGATCCATTCAAACAAAATGCATTTTCATGCAGTCAGATGCAAAGTTATACACCTAGGACCAAGGAATTCAGGCTATACCTACAGAAATGGGGGACTGCATCCTGGAAAGCCATGACTCTGAAAAAGATCTAGGGGTCAAAGCGGACAAGCAACAAAGCACGAGCTCCCAGTGCAATGGTGTGGCAAAAAGGGCTAAAGCAATTCTTGGATGTATAAACAGGAGAGTAGTGAGTAGGAGTTGGGAGTTGATTTCACTTCTGTCCCCGGCATTGGGGAGACCAAGGCTGGAATACTGTGTCCAGTTTTAGTGTCCATGTTTCTAAAAAGTTATTGAAAAATTGGAGATGGGTGAAAAAGAACCACAAAAATTATTCAAGGACTGGAGAAAATGCCTTACAGTGAGAGACTTAAAAAGTTCAATTTGTTTAGTTTATCCAAAAGAAGAGTGAGAAGTGACTTGATTACAGAATCTCTATACCTTCATGGGACGTAAATATCAGAAACTAATGGGCCCTTTGATGTAGGGCAGAAATGCATAACACGGACCAATGGCTGGAAGCTGAAGCCAGCCAAATTCAAATGGATCACAAATTTTTAACAGTGAGGGTGACTAACTATTGGAACAAACTACCAAGGGAACTGGGGGATTCTCCATCTCTTGCTGTATTCAGATCAAAACTGGATGTCTTTCTGGAGGATATGCTTTAGCCAACCACAAGTTACTGGGCTCAATATAGCGGTGGTGGGTGCAACTGAATGGCCTGTGATTCACAGGAGGGCAGACTAGATGATCTAATGGTCCCTTCTTGCCTTCAAGTCTATGAATCTATAAGTCCTGAGCTGCCCAGCCCTGGTACAAATCAGATTTGCAAGGGAGCAGCTCTAACTTACCGATCAGCTTATTACTGAGAGAGGTCAGACTAGATATTTGGATTCAGATCTGAATACCTGGAAAGATGTTTGGATCTCGGTTGTTCATCTGGGTCCTTCTCTAGTTAAAATAGCTCTAAGAAGTATCCAAAACTTTGGAGTGCTTATTCCCTCTGAACCAAATCCGTGAAACCTTTTGAAGTTTGCTCATCACTGGGTAATATAGTATTGCTTTAAAATTCTGTCATCCATTGAAATCAATTTATTCTATTCTCCAATGATTCATATTTAATTGTTACAAATTAGGCTACAGACTTGTTCCTTCATGGTTGCAAACATTACTAGAACTCTAGAACACTGTTTTTTCCCCCTTCCCGTTGTCTGCTAATTAGTAGCAATATAATTGTTAATCCTCAGCCTTAACCATTTGCAGCAGACCATCAAATGCGTTACAATAAAGGCAATTTCTTGCATTCCCCAACTTCTAATAGTAGGTCTTAATTAGCCAAGGTTAACAAAGCATTGCATCACACTTGATCATTGTATATCAAAAGATGCAGGTGCGACTACTTCCAAAGCATCAGGACCCACTATGAAATCACACCACTATGAATCTATGCTGCAATCATGTTAAAAAGCAAGGTACAAACATGTAGGACCCTGTTTGGACTATTAAAAATTATGAATTTGGAAAGAACCAGCTTTAATTTTGAAAGCCAATCAGAAAATTTGCATACTTCAGCATCTGTTTATAGTTTCTAACATGGCTTTCAAAAATATAAAGCTAATGCTGTCTGGCTCCGCAGCAAAATAAATCCAAGTAAAAAAAATAAAAGTCTTTCATTACGGTAAATTCCTTTTTACACGAGTCCAGCATGTAAAGTGTATATTGTCAGCAAAAATTTTGTTAAAAATCCACAGCACTTGTGGTGAGGATGGGTTTACCTCATTGGAATGCGTTCTGTTCTGGTGCTTTGCTCTGTCTGAAGCGTTGGAAAAGGCTTTATTGCAGCCCTCATGTTCACAGACGTAAGGCTTTTCTCCAGTGTGAGATCTCAGGTGTGTCTTTAAGTTCTCCAGTCGGGAATAGGCTTTGGCGCAACCCTCAAACTAAAATAAAAACACAACGGGAGCGATTCATCAACCACAGTGGTGGTTTTTGCTTCCTCATCTGCTTTCCATTTCTTTTCCCTTTTAGGGAGCCTGTGTTATACAAACTAACATCCACTTTGTTGAGAGAGCCTTTCCTTCCTGGGCAGAGCAAAACTGTCAAAAGAGGCTTGTGATTTAGGGCTCCTCAAATTTTGGGTGTCCAACTTGTGATAGATACCTGACAAGAATCTGATTTTAAGGCTGGGCTGATCCTTATGTTCTCGGAATATAAGGCTCTCTTTTAAGATGTTTCAGGTCATGCATCCAAAAATGGAGCCTCCCCCCTGCCACCCCGCAAATCACTAGCTGCTTTTGAAAATTTTGACCAAGGTGTCTCCATTTCACTAGCTCCAGAGCTTGTGAGACAAGCCAGTTTTCTAAAGGAAAAGAGTTAAAATAGCAAGCTTTGAAGTTTCCCTAATTACTGTTTGGTTCCACTTTCCTGAGGGCCCTGAGGTCAGCCTGCATGACATTACCATCTTAAAAACCAAGATCCTCAATCTTAATGGATTCTTGGATGGCACCACAGGCCAGGGGCCTGGAAAGAAAGCAACATCTCACTGACTCTCCTTGTTTGTATTATGGAAGGATTCAGCCAAGCATCCAAAATGGCTGAGAGAAGATGAGATGCTGCCCAGTAATATTTCCAAGTAGTAGTGACTCTGAAGTAACAGCACACTTAAAACCACTGGACAGGATTTTAAAAAATGTGCCTAAAGCTAGGCTCTAAGGGTGGCATTTTCAGAAGTGCCTGACTTTGGCCTATCTCTGCTCTCATTGAAGTCAAATGGGCATTTTATCATTGGCTTCAGTGGTAGCAGTTAGGCCAATGCTGAGTGCTTTGGAAAATCCCCATACAACAATCCTTACTCAAGTGCCTTAATATGTGATCTGTCCACAGCTCCCATTTCAATCTCTGGGGTCCACAGGGGGCTCATTTTATTCAGTTCACCTGACTCTGGAATTAGGAGGATCACTTCAGGCTGCCATTTATGAAAGTCTTGGCAATCAAAAGAGGCCCTTGTTCTGGAAAACCAAAAGTTAATTCATTGAATAATTCAGTACCATTCAGGAGAAACAGGAACTTTTGTTGGAACCTTTTTGCCTCTCTCACCAGCCTAGAACAGTGATCAAAACAAGCATGAAAAGCCGTGAATCTTGGTGTTAAACTCTTATAGAACAGAACTATAGTAATGGCTCCAGACACCGTTGTCCGCCATAGTGCTTGCAACCATTCCTATACTATAGTCCAATTTAATGATGGATGCGATTGTCAAGGTTAAGATGTATAATTGTTTAGCTAAAACGAAGGACCACATTTGCACAGGTAATTCTGTTCTAATTAGGGTCTCACATTGTGCACATTACTATAGTCTCTGAGTGCCTACCCTGTGTAGATTTGTTTCATTCAGCTAGTAGATTTGTTTCATTCAGCATGTCGTAACCATGAGTTAACAGAATATAATTATTTTGTTCTCTCACCCTGTGCTTACAGCCTGTGGCATCATATGTCATTTACAGGTGTTGAAAAATATCACTCAACTTACTGTAAATCACTGGTAACTGAGCATACAGTAACTCACTGAGGTGTTCTAGCAAAACTGCCTATTGTCACAGTAATGCAGCTAATTAAGAGTGTTCCCACTGTGGCCCAGCTTTCAAATAATGGCATCTGAACAGGATAGCCAAATCCTTGGGTGCTCAGACAAGATGTTCCCACAGCTAAGCGCTGATCTGCAAATATGGAATCTGGATGTCTTATATAGAAATGGACTTTGCACTAAAACACCCCTGACCTCTGAGCTAGATCAGATCCAAACTCCACAGCCTGGGCTCACCTCAAGTCTTATTTACATCACGTTCCCATGTCTCTCTTTTTGTTTAAAATAAATTGAATGTTGAGAAATCACAGCTGAACTGGCTTGGACAAGGAAAGCTTCTGCAGAGAAGGGTACTTGCCTTAGCACCATAGAAACTCAGGATATGTCCCATACAAGAAGTGAGTTTGGGGTGCAGAGTAATGACCCAGCAATAATTTGAGTAAAACACATAGCCTGATTGACATTCTCCAGCATGTAGGAGGTAATTGACTCAGCTCCTGAGACACTCAAATTGCTTTGCAGTAGTTCCAATTCAGCACAACAACCTGGAGTTGAAACAGACTGAAATGAGAGGGGGAGCTTTGGCTGCATCTGCTGAACATGACAGGGAGCTGTGAGGGAGAAGGAGGAACTCCTCTCTGCTTTTGGCCTGGATTGGGGAGCTGATCCCCCACACTTTTAGCTGCTGCCCACTTCAAGGGCAGAGCTGACTCTTCCACTCATGCTCAATCCATTGCATCAAACAACATACTGAATACTTCCTGGTGCTCTTATGAAAGTTTTATAACACAGCGTAACTGTGCTCGGTGCTTTACCAGATCAACACAAAAAGATGGCCTTGTGCTCTGGAGAGCTTACACCCTGAATGGGACAAACAGAGGGTCGGATTGACAAAGGAGTCATATAGGAAACAAGTCATATACGGTCTGATATTTTTAAGTAGAGACTTGGCGTGGTGATGGTCCAGGAGTGGAAGAGAATAGCGGGAAGAAGGCAAAAGGAGGAGGGATCTGAAGGAATGTGAGGAGAGACATCCCAGGAGCAAGGAGCAGCATGAAAGTGAAAGCACGAAGGTGAGAATGGGGAACAGGATGCTGGGTCATGGTGGCTGCTGAATGCTAGATAGATTGAAGAGGGAAAGTTAGGGAGGCCGACAGGAGGAGGCTACAACAGTCCAGATGAGATAGCCATAAAGGAAAGGGAAGGCGGAGCCAAGGTTAACTGTGTGTGTCAGCCTGAGTTGTGAGGATAGTGGAGCTGCAATGGTGATGGAGAATGTGGAAGGGAAAAGGGCTGAACTCAGTCCTTAGCTTTGTCTGCTTTGCACTGCTAGGACAACACAAAGCCAAGGAGCTGCCCTACAGGGGACGCGAAGGATTGCCCCCAGCAGAGGAGACACGTTGGATGGGGCAAAGTTAGGGAGGGGATGTGCCAGGGCCAGGAGAGAGCCTTGTACAGCACAGTGTTCAGGGACTTGGTGCAGCACCAAGTCTACTCCCTGTTATAGGTCTTAATTATAGCAGTCCTGGAATGCAAAAAGAGGATATTCTAAATCCCACTAATTGGGCCGATGCACACTACGTCACTCATCTGGTCTTCAGAACTTGTCCACCTAAACATTCTGGGGGCTAGAACCTTATAGGGTATCAACTTGAGTAGCTGCCTTGCCTTCAAGGGAGCTACGCCGATTCACTCCACCAAGGAACTGGCCCCGCCCTGTCTTAATTTATGGGAGTAAATCACCAGATTACTTAATCTTCAGTGAGGGGAAATAGATTCCTAGGTGGAAAGCTGAATATGCAATACCACACCCTGTGATATAGGAAAGAATTATCCTTATTTGACAGATAGGGAACTGGGGCCCAGAGATGCTAAGGGTTAGCACCATAACCACTGCATGAACCTTCCTCTCCATTAACTTTCACAGCCGAAGGGGACAGCCTGCAAGTACTTAAAGCCCATTTGTGTTGAAAAATTGGATTTGAACTTGCCCAGAATGTGGGGGGAGGGTTCATTCATACAGCTTTGGTATGACTCTCTAGTCTCTGTCCAGATATACATTCATGTGGACACGAGTCCCCCATACCATTCCACTGATCTGCACAGAGCTGTGCCCCATTGGCTCACCGTGCACTTGTGTGGCTTTTCTCCAGTGTGTCTTCGCATGTGCACCACCAACATGTACTGAGCCTTGAATGGCTTCTGCTCTCGAGTGCAGTCTTGCCAGCGGCAGACAAACTCCTTCTTCTCCCCATGGATATGATCATTATTGATGTGCTAGCGTAAGAGAAAGAAAACCAGATCATGATTAGAACAGTTCAAGCCATCACTGCATGTGTCACTCTGAAGTGCACCGAAAAAACAACAGTTCCTCTCAACAGCAGTTGTGGTCTGATGTTACGGGGTGGCATAAATAGTGCTAGGGAGCCATATGGGGCTCTTGTGCTGTGTCTGTATTGGGGGTTGGATGACAGGGCACAGAATATGATCCATTAGACACAAGGGTAGGATGGTAATGCTGGTGTGTGATGGCTGCTGGCATGCAGAGACATACTGACCGATGTCTCATTGTTTCCTTGTACTCCTGTCTGAGTCCATCTGTTGTCTCTTGTCTTATACTTAGATTGTAAACTCTTTGGGGAAGGGGCTATCTTTTTGTTCGGTGTTTGTACAGCACCTAGCATAAAGGGCATCTATGACTAGGGCTCTTAGGCACCAAGATAAAACAAACAAACAACGATACTACTACTTCCTCAAGCACATTCCTAGCTTTTTACCTGTTCGAAGTGCTACTGATGCAATGGACCAGGTCCTCAGCTTGTGTTAACTGGGGATTTGACCTATGCTCTGCAAAAGTGATGTGTACCCCCTATTCTGGCCTGTTGCAGAACAACCTGCACACCGAGAGTGGGGGAGCATTGGGAGTATAAAATATACCACATGTGGACCATGCTCCATCCCTGAGCTCCCACTCAGAATGCTTCTCAGTGGGGGGCTCGAATGTGACCCATTGACAGAGAAAGCAAAACATTCCTCTAAATTTCCATCCCACCATCAACCTCAGCCTAGACCAGTCCACACAAGAGATCTGCTTCCTGGATACTACAGTGCTAATAAGTGATGGTCACATAAACACCACCCTATGCCGGAAACCTACTGACTGCTATACTTACCTACATGCCTCCAGCTTTCATCTAGACCACATCACATGATCCCTTGTCTACAGCCAAGCTCTAAGATACAACTGCATTTTCTCCAGTCCATCAGACAGAGACAAACACCTACAAGATCTCTATCAAGTGTTCTTAAAACTATAATACGCACCTGCTGAAGTGAAGAAACAGATTGACAGAGCCAGAAGAGTACCCAGAAGTCACCTACTACAGGACAGGCCCAACAAAGAAAGAACGCCACTAGCTGTCACCTTCAGCCCCAACTAAAACCTCTCCAGTGCATCATCAAGGATCTACAACCTATCCTGAAGGACATCCCTCACTCTCACAGATCTTGGGAGACAGGCCAGTCCTCACTTATAGACAGCCCCCAAACATGAAGCAAAAACTCACCAGCAACCACACAACAAAAACACTAACCCAGGAATCTATCCTTGCAACAAAGCCCATTGCCAACTCTGTCCACATATCTATTCAAGGGACACCATCATAGGACCTAATCACATCAGCCATGCCGTCAAGGGCTTGTTCACCTGCACATCTACCAATGTGATATACGCCAACATGTGCCAGCAATGCCCTTCTGCCATGTACATTGGCCAAACGGAACAGTCTCTATGCAAAAGAATAAATGGAGACAATTCAGATGTCAAGAATTATAACATTAAAAAACCAGTCAGAGAACACTTCAACCTCCCTGGACACATAAAAGTCACAATTCTTCAATGAAAAACTTCAAAAACAGACTCCAATGAGAAACTGTAGAACTGGAATTAATTTGCAAACTGGACACCATTACATTAGGCTTCAATAAAGACTGGAAGTGGATGGGTCATTACACAAGCTAAAAACTATTTCCTCATGCTAATTTTTCCCCTACTGTTACTCACACCTTCTTGTCAACTGTTTGAAGTGGGCAATCCTGATTATTACTACATAAGTTCTTTTTCTCCTGCTGATAACAGCCCACCTTAATTGATTAGTCTCGTTAGAGTTGGTATGGAAGCCCCCATTTTTTCATGTTCTCTGTATACATCTATCTTCCTCCTGTATTTTCTACTGCATGCATCTGATGAAGTGGGTTTTAGCCTACAAAAGCTTATGGCCAAATAAATTTGTTAGTCTAAGGTGTGACGAGTACTCCTCGTTCTTTTCTCTAATCAGACGTTATTCCAACAAAAGAGAAAGGATTCCTAAGCAATCCCTGTTGAATACATTCCTATTTCTACTTAACTTAGATATGAAAAATGTCAGGGCAGCTGTGCAGTAAGGATGGGTAGCACCATCATATATTTAGTTTGTAATTCTTGAGGGCGGGGCCTGGACTAGATGACCTGTTGAGGTACCTTCAAGTCCGACATTTCTATGTTTCTAATAGCAGAGTCACTGGCCAACCTAGAGTAGGACAGTTCAGAACAGACTTGGAAGAAAGGGATATGAACTGCTAGGAATGCTTTACTCCTCCTTAGAAGATAACCAGCATGCAACTTATAGCAGATTTCAGCACGGGAGCCATGGCTCCCAGCCAACAAGCACCCCACTAGGCCTGTGATGAATCAGTTAGTGTGGAAGATGAGCCCTTTTTATTATTATTAATGTTACTTTAATAAGCAAAGACCTCAACCAGGAGGCCTCGCTGTGCTAGATGCTGTACAAACACAGAGGAAGACACAGGAACAGTTTGCTGAGAGCTAGATAATAATCCTGACATGCTGTTCATTGGGGACTTGATGGAGGAGGGACAGCAATGGTGCCGTATGCCATTTTACCCATGTGGCAGAAGGCCAGAATAAATTCTTGCACTTTGATTTACATTTGTTGCCAGCACAGGCTAGTCAGATGCCTCATAGCCACAATGGAAACAGCAACTAGCACATCTGTGATTGCTGCTGGCTGGCTTGCCGTGTACCTGATCTTACACTAAAAGCTCACCTGCCTATAATTCAACTAAATTAGAACTGATGAGACATATCAGATGGCAAAGCACGTGAGCTGACACCACATGTCTATAGAGTCGAACACACGACATTTACTAAAATGGAAAAAAAACCCATGATGGCTTTGTTCCATTTCACTGAATTGCGGGTAGTTTAGCAAATTATATTCTTTAATATACATGCTGTGATATATACAAAACCATGACATTATGTTACCCTTTAAGAAATGCTGCATGTGTACAGATTTGTCCATTTTCAGTCAATTGCTCCTTCCTCACCCTGTGCTCAATGGTAGGAATTTCATGCTTTTTAAAAGGGATTTTACTACCATCAGGGCAAAGTCATGCACAGAGACCACGGTTTCTTCAGTTGGTGTAGGTCGGTGTAGCTCCACTGAAATCTGACCCCCCTACAGCCTGAATCTCAGACTAACAGCAAACAAGAGAAATTTAAAAAGAAATCCCAAATCTAATTAAAGTCTATGAAAGTGCAAAAAATAAAAGCACTGCTTAGTGTTGGTCCTGATCACCCTCTGGTTTTTGGAAGCAGTTGGTTCTTGTCTCTGGAATGGTCCAAACCAACATTCCAGCTCCAAATCCCTCTCCAAATTATGCAGCTGTGATCCCTTTTTATAGTGCTGGTAAAGGGCAAAAAAAAATACGACTCAGTGCCAGAACGGATGCCGGCTCTAAAACATCCACCTGCTGTCAAAAGCTTAACTGCTGGCAGGATATGACAACATCTGTAAAGTATGTGCTACGGAGAACTCCACAGCCCCAATTACTGCTAATTACTCAGTTCCATAAAAGCCTTCACCTCTGTGCTGAAAACTCGGCCGCAAAGTGGAGCCTTGCTCTTACCTGGTGCAAGTCTAGATTCATATTTTACAAGGACAGGGAAGATCAGTTTCTGAAGACAATAAAACAAATCAGAGAACAGTTCTGCAGCTGTATTGTTACATGTATAGACTGAGAGACTTATTTCTCTCTGAACGGAATCTAGCTGCCAAAACCATGGCCCCTCCCCTCTCCCCCACTCCTGTGACTTCAATAAAATACATCAACAGGAAGTCCTAAAATAAAACACTTGGATTTTTGTTTTTTAGATTCAGCGTTTTTCAGCCATCTCCCCTCCCTTCCAAGGTCAGGCATGCAGATCCTGCCTTTGCTTGCCACTGAGATCAGTGGATTTGATGGTCTGTGAGATGAAGCAGCATGGGGAAACAAATGCTTATTAAAACAGAGTGACTTGCCCACTCAGTCACAGCAAGATATGGCTGCCTGGACAGAATGAGAATTTAGCAACCTTGAGAATAATCACAGAGCACGTTAAACTATGGACTAAAAGAACAATAGGCTAAAACACTGCAGCTTGCTCACATTGAAAAATTAGCATGCTGTACATGGGATAATACAGAATAGAGGGTGACTAGCCCTCTGAAGATGTAGAAGGGCCTTAAACACCATTTTTCCAAAATCTCAGTCTCTGTGGCACTAAGACACCATGGAGATCAGCATGGTAGACATGGCAATGGACAGATCATGCTCAAGGGCATATTGTACAGTGGGGTGAGGATGAGCCAAAATCACAGGGGCTGCAGCATTCAGAATTGGCTTAGGTTTCCTCTAGGATTTGAAGCTGAAATTTAAGATTAATCAGGTCTCAGATTCTGATTTTGTGGCCCTAAACTCTTGCAAATTATTTTCCTAGAACTTCAGCCCACGTGGCAGAAGTACTGTGAGATCAGTTCTTCCGGTGAGATCTCCAGAGGCACTGGGCCATCTGCAGACCAGATCTGAAAGACAGGCCACTAGCCCCCAGGTGGTCTGAAAATCTGACCTGGAATTAAAACTGTGGAGGGCAGGATTAAGGGATTTTAGTCAGCTTGCCCTTCCTGCCCAACATAGCTTTGAAGTGTTAGTTTCAGCTTCTCTCTGCTGATGACTGAAACATTCAAAGCAGGGAGCAATGGAGTTGCCCGCAAAATCGTGTGTACACCTGTTACTCTGGCGCCACCCCACACAGATGCTGCTCACACAAGCACGTTGCTAACTAGCCCTTACGGGCCCAGGTACTTCCATCTGTGCATGCAAGCATGTATGTCCGTGCACAGTGGGAAGCCATCCTTTGGGAAGTTGGCTCAATACATCTACATGTCAATTTCATTTGTGTGTGAATTTTGGGCAACATAAATCCACAGCTCCTTGAACTGCTGGCAATAATTACATCAAAGTAGTGTCAGTTTCTAAAACCTTCTGAAATTAGGAAATTATTGTATATTTTTTCCAATATTTTTCTTTTTGGTTTATTTAGAAATAAATGATGCTGAACTGCAGGGATCTGTCTTGCTCTGGGATAAGCTACAGGGCTTTTCCTATCACTAGGAGAAAAAAATACTGCTTGACAAATGTGGACACACACCTCCATGCAGCCATTATGGATTACTGAGCAGTGATGGGATGCAGGATTGTGAGATGCATTACGATAGTAATGGGACTTACCTGTGCACAGCTACCTTCCGTGCCCACTTCTCAACTGCATCTGACTCATTCTACACCCAAAATTATTTCCAACCCAAACATATTCAGCACTAACTACACTGAATGACTGACCTCAAGTGCCTGTTCTAGCCCCTGTTAAAGCCAGCTGGATTTTGTCTTTGATATATGATTTGGCATTTGCTCTCCTTAGCTTAAATCGTAAGCTCTCTGGGGCTCGGATTGTATTTTCATGATGTGTGTGTAAGAGTGCCTAGTGCAATCTGGCTCGCATCACTGAGTGGTGGCCTCCGAGCACTCTCTCTGTATAAACAGGATAAACTAAGAAACAATAAATTAATAAATAATAGTAATGAGAGAGGTTGTGAAAAATCTCTTTTCAAGAAACAAATCCTTTATAATTTCGAACATCTTTCCCCCTCTATTCTTGTGCTGTGTCTTCTTCACCCCGAGTCAGTGAATCACATTGTAAAAGCTAGTTGCATGTAGCTGGCCCTTGAAAGATTGACAGTTAGTCCAGAAAAAGGCCAATAGAACAGGAAAAGCAGAGCTGAATGAGGCTTTTGAATGAAATTTGCTCAGCGTAGGATTTTGTTACATACTCAGAACTCAGGCTAGTGATGATGAGGATGGTGAATTTTCAATGAACCTGATCTGGCTTTAGAATGAGCCAGGTTCAAGTTACAGATTGGAATGGAGATTGTGGCTAAAGCTTCAGTGGAAGGGTTAATTGCAAAACTTGCTTGATTTTGCTGATAGTCACTCCTTGTTTTGGGGATTTGTCAACCCTTAGTGTCAGAGAGAAACTGAGGGGTGTGAATCAAAAGACAAAATAGGTTTCCCGTAATGCAGAAATTAGTTATATTTTTAGATCAGACAACTGACTCACTTTGCGGAGCCTTCAAAGAATGGCTCTGGGATTGGTAACATCACCATCATCCGTCGTTTTGGTTTTGGTTTTTAAATGAGACAACTCTACATTTTAGGCCGCAAATCCGGTGGCTCCTTGAACAGAAGCTGACTTTCGGTTTGGGTGTTCCACCCCCGCTCTGTCCTGAGGCTCTGCTCCCGCTCTGGCCACTTCTGCTGAGGCTCCCCACCCATCCGCAACTCACTCCTCTCAGGCCCCTTCCCTGAGGCCCCCCCACTCACTGGTCCCTCCTCTTTGCCCTCCCTCCTCTGAGCGCCTCCTGCCAGCCACTTGCTGATTGGTGGTCAGCTCCAAGGGTGCTGAACAGTTGATTGGCAGCCAGCCTGGGGGTCAGAACCACAGTGGTTGGTGGGTGCTGAGCACCTTCTATTTTCTTCTGTGGGTGCTTGAGCCCTGGAGCACCCACAGAGTTGGTGCCTATGGCTCCTTGCATGGCAGCAGAAGGGCCAACACATGGCAGTGTTTTATTTCCCACTGCACTGGGGATGATCGGGAAGTTTAGAGCCCCTGCGTAACATGGGATGAGCCCCCGAGCAGCAGAGTGGATATTGTGGCAGTGGCGATGGCTGGGGCTAGTCACTCAAGCCTGAACGCAGGGGGCTGGGTGGGCTTGGACTCAGTGGCTCATCTGAGCTGATGCTGTCCATGCAGCAACACCCACACTGCTATTTTTAGCATGTAGCTTGAACAGAGCTAGCCCAGTCTGTCTACAGGCACTGGCAATCACACTTCCCAGATGCAGCATAGACTTACCCACAGGGTTCAGTGGTTGGGCTATGCAGGTGCTTTGTGCCCAACTGCCCATTATAGACGAGGAGATTCATCCCCCCAGCGGCCATATAAGATCCCCTACACACAGGACTTTTATTGGGCTTTGCAAGGGGAACCAGAATTACACCCTCAGGAGCTGAAACATAAGACTATCAAATAATCTAAGCTAAACTTTTCAAGGAATTGTGAGCTGATCTTGCAGTTTGCACACTGTACCTCTAATTTTCACCGTTAGTGGCTCGCTGAGTGAGCTCCTCCTGTAAAGCATCTTCTGATGAAAAGTGACAACAAATGCACAGAAATCCAAATTTATTGCCAGGGTTTCTTTCCAACATTACTCACATGGACAAGCTGCTCCTGAGTGTCATATTCCTTTATGCACCCTTCCCAGTGACAATTTGTCTCATAAATAACGTCAGGTTCCTGTTTACATTCATCTTTATCCAGATCTTCTTTCAGGTCTGTCAGATGCTCCTGTAACACACAGTGTATTAGATAAAGTGAGCTTGTTTCATCTGAATTCCTTAGTCCCTCACAGATTACAGGGCATGTATTAGTTGATCATAAAGGAAAGGACAACTCATTATAACAATGTAACATTCTTGATGATCATGAAATACTGAGTTAAAAAGGGTCTTGTTGTTATGGATCTGCTTAAGGAAATCACCGCTAGTGACCGGTTAATCTTAAAATGTTTGGGGGTCTGATTTAGGTAAACACCCACATCTCTGGATTCCCACCAGCTCGATCAGATGTAGCATGAGGAAAGACTCCAGAGTCCATCATATTTATACACCCACAATTACTCTAGGGTAATACAATGATCCACATTTACAGAGAGGACACTGAGGCAGAGAGAGAGAGACTAAGAGATTCACCACAGTACGTCTCAAAGAAGAGTAAGGAATTGAACTCAAGGCTTCTGAGTCCCAGGTGAGCAACCTAAGCACTGAACCAACCTTCCTCTCATGTGACTAGCTTGTTTCTTTTGCTGCCTGGCTCTATCTGGATGAAATAAGACAATGGAAGGGGAAAAGAGCCACTGAATCTTTTTAAACCATTCAAAAAATTTGGCTGAGTCTTCTTTAATCCACACACATCTGTCCTTCCTCTATAATGATAGGTAATACTACTGCTACCTAGCATTTATGCAATGGTTCACATCCTTAGAGCACTTTACAGACACGAACTAATTAATCCTCAAAACACTCCAGTGAGGTAGGAAAATATTCATATACCAATTTTATCAAAGGGGAAATGGAGGCAGCGAGTTTAAGTAACTTGACCAAGCCCATACATGCAGTCAGTGTCAGAGTAAAACTCAGAAACTTCTAGCTCCTGCTCCATGTTTAGTCCACTAGCATGATGTAACCAACTGAGCCTCCAGCTAGAAACCTTCCAAGTTCTAATCCTGACTTCTTGTCAAATTGCTTAAAACTGCTCTGTGCCTCAGTCTACCCATCTGAAAATGAGGGAAATAATATTTTCCTATCTTTCTGCAGTATTACATGGACTGAATAGTTAAAGTTTGCAAAGTGATTTGAACATCTACAGCACTGTGTAAATGCAAATTATTATAATTAAGATGTAATGATGATTTAGCACGCAGGCCTTGTAGCAGCCATATGTATCCCAGTCATTTCCAGTACAACACAGAGTGGTGGTACACAGTCTGTTTTCATTGGAATGTGACAATCAGAAGCAACTATTTACCAGGGACTATAATGCTACGCCGAGGCTCTCAGCTAAATTGCACCACATCCCTCTTCCGACAACAGAAAGGGCTACACGACCCCAGGAGGGGGGCCGAAGCTTCAGCCTGCCCGACTTCTGGCGCCTCGGGTGGGTAGGCTGAGGCCAAAGCCTGAGCCCCAACACCTAGGGCTGAAGCCCTTGGGCTTTAGCTTCGGCCCTGCACAGTGGGTCTTGGACTTTGGCCCCAACAAGTCTAAGCCAGCCCTGGCAACCCCACTAAAATGGGGTTGTGACCCACTTTGTGGTCGACCCACAGTTCGTGAACCACTGTGCTACAGGAAACTACAGTACCATTGACTTCAGTGAAGCAGGCTGTATGGGCATGTGTGTATATATGCTAAGAGAGGCAGACAGGCAAGACCATGCTTTCACCTGGTCTTATCTTTGCAGCACTTAACATCAGCAAACCATGTTCACCAGGACAAACAGTGCAACAGAAACTTGCCACAAAGATCCTCATCCTTTGGCATTTCATAAATTCACAGAATCCAAGGCCAGAATGGACCATCATGATCATCTAGTCTGACCTCCTGTATCACCCAGGCCACAGAATGTTCCCCAAATAATTCTTAGAGCATTCAACCAGAGCGAGTTAAGTGTGAGCCTCAAACCCACCAAGCTACAGGTGCAAGCTTCCCATTAGGATACACTGGAAATTAACAGCCTTATAATATAGTGGGCTCTTTGGTACCAGAGTTTCATAACAGGGTAAAATTTAAAAGGCATTTCAAGCAGGGCATTGGCCTCTGCACAGGAATGGATTTTACTCAATAATGGATTAGATTGCTATGATCCCACATCGATAGATTTACATGGGGCAGGAGATCACCATAGGGGGCAGTGTGCCTTTTACTGCCAGGCCTTACATATGTACAATTGTTTAGTACTGAGATTTGGAAATAAACAATCTATTTTACTATTTTAGTTCTAATATTTTGTGTATAGTGAAGCCTCTTAGTAAGGGCAACTGCTGGCTTTTTGAGTTTGGGGCATTATAATAAGTGTTTGCTGGATACAGATTCTAATATGTAGTTTAACTCAACAGCCATGCTAAAACCCAGCTAAAGCAGCATTCAAACCAGCAAACGTGGCAACAAAGAGCTGTCTTCCACAGACTGCTGCCATATGCAGACATGAACTGGGACAGGGGCATGGATCGGTGTTCATGTCATGCTCCCCATCAGTACTTGCCCTGGGCCAGGGAAGCTAATGATCCAACCAGCAGATCAAAGTCCTGGTCATGTGCCACTCGAGGCAGGTTGTGCATATGCTAAGATGACAAACGGGGCGTTCCTAATGGTTAAAAGAAGGATATTACTCAGATGAGGTTGGTAATTACAGACAGCTCTAGCTCCCACTGTTGCAAGATTAAATGGAGGGCAAATTGAATAGTTGTCCCATTTAGATCTTAAAGAAAAGCCTGGAATATTCATGGAAGCTGGAATTTTCAACTGGACCTAAGGGAGTTAGGTGCACATATCCCACTGAATTTCAGTGAGAGCTGGGTGCCTAACTCCCTCACACTACTTTGGAAATCCCAGCCTGAAAGAAGATCAGTCCAATATGATGGAACAAGGCCTGGAAGATTGTTATAACTAGAATTACAGTAGCAACTAGGGGCACCAACTCAGATCAGGGCCTACTGTGTTAGGTGCTGTACAAATATAGAGACTATCTTTGCCTTGGAGAGTTTACTATCTAAGTAGACAAGACAGACTAAGGACTAGTCTACATGGGGAATTTTACCAGCATAATTATACTACTACGGTTATTCCAGAATGAGTAGTCATGTGTGGAGTTATAATGCTATAACTACAGTGATAAAATTATACTTGTAAATTTCCCCATGTAGGCAAGCCCTAAAGGTGGGAGAGGAGCAGAGAGATGAAGTGACTTGATACAGATCACCTAGCAGCTCCGTGGCAGAGTTGGGAACAGAATTCCGGTCTTCTGATTCCCACTCTAGTGCCCTATTCACTGAACAATCCTAAGGAAAAAGCATGATTTTACTGGAGACCGACGATGCATACTCATTTGAAAAGGGATGATGATATCCTGCAACCTTAAACTGTTATATTAACATCAAGCTTCTTGTCCTCATTGTTAAAGCTCCTCATGACTCTGCCACTTCTCACCCAGTATCACATTGCCTCTATCCCCTGTGCTCCACCAACAAGCCCATCTTTGAACCTTTCTTTATCCACTGTTCCCAAGCTGCCATAGCAGTTTCTTCCCCTGCTTGAAGGGACCATCAGGCCACCACCCTCTCCTCTTTCAAACCTTTTCTCAAGACCCACTGGAGTGTTGCGATAATTAGTTAATGCTTGTACAGAGCTTGGAAAGTGAGAAGTGCTACATAAAAGCTCAAGTATTATTATTAAAGCAGCCGTCATGATATCACATGCCAGGTGTGACTTTTATGTACATTTTTTACAACTCATGCATGGAGAGATTTGTTCTAATTAGCCCTTGATTGGACTTTGGAAAAGGCTGCTCTGATAACAGAAAATTGCTGCAAGTTACAGAACTATTTCTGAGGGGGAGGTAGAATCTTTAAAACATATATCAGAGGCCTATACAAAATCAGAGATGGAAAAGTCTTAGGACTTTGAGAGGTGCTGAATACCTGTAGCTCCCACTAACTTCAGGTGGAGTTGTGGGTACAGCTGGTCAGAAACTTTCTGTCTAAATGTGTGTGGTCCTCCCTCCCCCAAGTCCTTGTCAGAAATGCAGTTTCTGACAAATGCAGTTTTTGCTGAAATTTTTTGATTTTCTATCAGGAAAATGGAAATGAAATATTTCGGTTCAGGTTGGGTCGACTCAAATCAAAATACTTCAGTTTGTTCAACTGAATCTAAACATTTCATTTTGGGTCAGTCAGACATTAATCTGTGACTGATTGAACTGCCAGGGCGTCTCGTGTCCCCATTCTCATCTATGAGCTGGGCTCCTTGACTGGACTACGTCTCCCACACTGCACTGTTGCTTTCCCTGTGGTTGAACCACTTAGGACGTTATGGGAGTGCATTATGGGAGGGCCATGCATGATGGGAGATATCCAGCTGGGGAGCTTGGCCCATGGTGGGGTTGTTAGGGCATGGGGCACCCAAGCCACAACTCCAATGAGGCACCAGAGCAGCTCAGGTAGATGCTGGCAAATGTTGAATTGAAACAAAATGCAACATTTCCAAATCAACATATAGTGATAGACTTGAGCTCAATCTATTTAGCTTAACAAAGAGAAGATTAAGCGGTGACTTGATTATAGTCTGTGTGTATCTAGATGGGGAACAAATAGTTAACAGAGGGCTCTTCAGTCTAGTGGAGAAAGGTAAAACATGATCCAATGGCTAGAAGTCGAAGATAGACAAATTCTGACTGGAAATAAGACACACATTTTTAACGATGAGAGTAATTAATAACTGGAACAACCATAGGTTGTGGTGGTGTCACTGAATTTTTAAACCAAGATGGGATGTTTTTCTAAAAGATCTGCTCTAGGAATTATTTGGGGGAAGCTCTGTGGTCTGGGTTATACAGCAGATCAGACTAGATGATCAGAGTGGTCCCTTCTGGCCTTGGAATCTATGAACTTTTCATTCCAGCAAAAAATTTTCAATTTTTGATTTGGACTGGGTTAACAACAACTGTCAAAATATCAGCATTTCCTTCGGGATGAAATTTCCAGTCTTCGATGAGCTCTAGTTGCGAGTGCTCAGACCTGTTGAAAAACAGGTCTCTTTTCTACGGAGTCATCTAAGTCTATTCCTTCTGCCAAGGCAAGATTGCCCCTTACAGGGTATTTCTAATACTTTGTTCAATCAGTTTTTAAATGCTTCAAGCCATGGAGCCTGCACTTCTCTTGGGAGCCTGAGTCACAGATCTCCTCATTAGGAACTGCTTCCAAATACCCAGGCTACATTTTTCTTTTGTTAATTTCATCCAATTACTGCAAACTAGATCTCCTTGTATCACTCTACATAATCCCTCTCTTTTTTGGGGACTTACTTCATTCACAAGACACTGTGAGTCAGATAATAAGAAAAATACATGTACACAATGGCACTGGTATTCCCCATGATTCTGTAAATGTGATCACTGGTATTGGGCATGCACCTCTCACAATCTGTATGCAATTAAAGAAGGATGGTGCCAGTAAGTGTGCAGTAGTCTCTCCCAGGGCTTATCTGTTACATATGCTTGGACAGGCAGGAAATTTCTTTCAGATCTCTTTTTCGTTTACTATAAGAAATAAATATGCAGCCTTATTAGCCTTGGTGGCAGCCAGTTTGGTTTTTTAGGTCGTGTGCTTTCTGCTGTTGTGTGTTGTTGCACTCCTAAACTCAAAGCTCAAGAGAGATGCCTCTTTGCCCTAATCGTGCTGACTCCAGCATGTTTATCTTTCCCTGATATGCTATCTTCATCAATTTTACCAGCCCCTAGATGACTGCACAAGTTGCTGTCCCCATGCATCATGCTGAAACCTGCTTCTGAACCAGTGCAGAAAGAGGAATTTGTCAACTCTTCTGTTCGTTTGACAATAACACAGCCTAATATTTCATAAAAATGAAGTGCCCAGAGCACCCCTGATAGTTTATAGGTGTGATAAAGGACAGTCAGATGGATATTGTCAGACATTAAACAGTTTGCAATAGCAGAGCTCTGAAAAGAAAACAAAGGTCTGTGGGCCCTTCTCAGTGTCAAATGTTGTGTCAGTGATGATGCTATAAGCAATTCCATACTCAGGAGAGAAGAAGCCCTTTCTGAGAGCTTTATACCTACATGCAAGACTTCCTCATAATCTATGTTTGCTTTGAGACATCAATATTGGTAGCTTTGCACTGTAGAAAGGTCAAGCATAATTTTTATAAGTTACCAGGGCTGAAATAGTCCATCCTTCTCTCTTTCTTTCTGGGCAATTGCACCAGGAATCCAACTCCCACAACCCATATAATGTTTCCCTCAATCAATCACAGAAACCCTGCTCCTGTACCTTGTTGGGTTTCTTTATTTGAGATCAGCTCAGTTGCCTTGCAAAGTTTTGATGCCTCATTACAAATTGCAGAGAAACATGAAGTGAATATTGTTCCCAAAGACAATGCAGACCCATCAGCTCACTGCATCAGGCTGACAAGACAGTATGTGCCAAGAGGGTTACCTGTGTGGCTGGGGAAGCTGGTGGCATACCCTCAACTTCAGTCTTGACTTTGCTGCGCTTGTGAATTACTGGATTGACTGTACTGCTCACGGCTGACTCACTGCTCTGCTTGTTCTAGGAAAGAAAAATTGGGGGTGATGTGGCATTAGGGTTTGAAGAAACAATACAGCCTCATAACATTATGACCAGTTTATGGCAAACTGGTACGGAAAAAGAACTAGGCTGGTTATTGGGGCCACCTGCCCAGGACACAGATCTAGTACTAGCTGTCTACGCTGGGTGAATTTTACCCATTTGGAGTGTGCACAGAGAGAGAGAGACAAAATAAAGGAAAGAGGGAAGGCCTGAGAAAAGCACTTGTGCCTATTTACTGATGCCATTCCCCTCTCAGCCACTGCTTCAGTTTCAGAACTCTCTAGACCCTGTCAAATTTAGCCAACTGCTGATTAACACCCACACTGCCACCCCAAGAACAAGCCATGGTTTACTTCTCGAAACATGGTAAGAAAGCAATTAGTTTCTATATTCTGTTTTCATGTGGTGTTTTCTTTACACTGTGTGTGTACATGAGAGGGTGTACACACTTGGCTGCGCCGGAAAAAAATAAGTGTGGCTACAATAGAAAAAGCACATGACATACACATAAACAGCAGGCAACGAAATTAGAATATTAAAACTGTAATGACATTGCTGTTAATTACTCAAGATCCGTACAGTATTTATGTAAATGGAGACTCCACTTCCACCACCTACATTATTTTGGAACTCAACTTGTTAGGAATGAAATAAAGCAGAAGAAAACAAAACCAGTCAAATAACCCTTCAATAACAAACCAGAGTGTGCAGTCCAGCACCCATGACATACTCTAGAATAAACAACCAATCCAGACAGTCTACTCCAGAACAATAAAATATAAGAACAAACTGAAATGGTTATGTAATGGAGTGAAATAAGTCTTTTGGTAGTGACAAAATGGTAGTTTAAACTTCCAAGTACTGAGAGTAAGAAGCAAAAATTATTAAAAATATGCCATGCGTACTCACTAATATTCAGCTGGTGTGTGTACTCAAGGTATACGTATGTTTGGTGCCTGTGCATACATTGCGTATGGCTGATTATGAAAATGGGCCCCACAAGTTTGTAAAACGGACAATAAAATCAATACAATTTACACCCAGACCAAGAGCCCATTTCATAGATGTCTTCCCAATGTCATTTAAAAAGTGTCTGTGAGGGGTGGTGGTGGTAAAAATTCCTCTAGACTGGATTTCTAAAATGAAAACTAGCCCCTTCTTTAGCACAAAAGGGAAACTGGGATCTGACGTGACCACCAGTTCTAAGATGCTTTGCTTTCTGTCTCTTAGCAAACAAGGTGAGGGAAAGAATATGGTGGTTTTAAAAACATCTGCATGATTTACAACACTAGCAGAGGAGCAGGTCAAATAAAGGAAAAGCAGATTGGGGAAAAAACTACTTGAATTTGATTCACTGCTCTTAGACTCCAATATAGCAAAGTGCTTATTAAGCATATGCTTATGTCCCTGTAACTTTAATGGAACCTAAGAACTTAAGTGTTTCGGTAATAGGGACAGACTTATACATATGCCTAAGTGCTTTGCTGAATAAAGGCCTTAGAGGGTCATAATATGTTGTTTCTAAATATGCATATGGCTGCTTCACAGTCACAAAAATGCTTTGTAGTTACATCTGATGTTTGCTGTTTGCTATTTGTCACTCTTCTGTTGAAAAGTTTCATCATCCAGTCAGGGAGTAGAAAATATAACAGGGATCTCAAACTCAAATCACCACGAGGGCTAGATGAGGACTAGTACATTGGCCAGAGGGCCACATCACTGAAACCTTTTCATACAACGACACAAAAGTATAGTCAAAAATGGAAAAAAAAAGAAAAAAGAACAGTAATATAGTGTAAGCAGAGTCAGGATGAGCTGTACCCTGACATCTGGTGGTGAAGTATGGGAAGTGTGGAAAGAATGTCTGGAATGCGAAATCTCAAATATTTGCATAGGCACGCCTAACCCATCCCAGACTGCCGAGCTGTGAGTGCTTTGTGACAGAAATGACTCAACCTCAGTTGGGTGGTACTTGCTAGACAAGGGACATGGGTTCCAAAACCCTGTGAAGGGAGAGAGGTTGGGGACAGGTATTTGTGCCTGGTGGTGCAGGCTCCTTGTGGAGCTAGAAGCACCAGTTGCACCCCCTCCTCTCTCCACTGTGGAATGTCAGAGTTGATTTTTTATTCCCTTAAGACTCTAGATACAGGTTGCTGAGCTGAACTCACTTTGGGCTAATGGTGCACTAGCACTGGGCTCCCCTACTATGTGCTGAGATCACTAAGAGCTGAAATCACAAAAGAGCTGAAATTACTGAGCTGGGAGCACTGAGTACTGTGCTAACTAGTGGGGGAGCCTGAAGCTATACTGTGGAACAGAGCAGCTGGCGGAGTGGAGCAGTTTATGGGGATGGCTGGAGCGGACCACAGGACAGCTGGTGGAGCGGAGCGGCTGGCAGAGCGGAGTAGCTGTGGGGCGTGTGGAGCAGCCCACAGAGCGAGCGGAGCCGAGCAGTTTGCTGGGACAACTGGAGCAGCTCACGAGGCAGCTGGTGGAGCGGAGCAGTTTGTGAGGACGGCCGGAGGAGCAGAGTGGAGCGGCTGGTAAGGCGGAGCAGTTCGTGGAGAAGGCGGAAGCAGAACCCACGGAGAGGCAGGGCAGTTGGCCCTGGACCACGTAAGGTGCCCCTTTCACCCAGGCTGGGGGGAGGGACCTCTACAGATAGACTCTTGAATTCTGGGGTGGCATTGACCAGAGACTTTTGGGTTGTTGGACTTTGGAGTGATTGGACTTAAGACCCTAAGGGGAAAAGGACATTGCCAAATGTACTTGGGGGGGTGGTTATGGTTTGTGTTATAACTCTGTTTGTGGTGTTTCTCCAATGGGATGCCGCATTGATTCCTTCCTTTATTAAAAAGATTTCGCTACACTCAGACTCCGTGCTTGCGAGAGGGGAAGTATTGCCTCCTAGAGGCGCCCAGGGGGGTATGGTATGTAAGTGTCCCAGGTCACTGGGTGGGGGCTCGAGCCGGTTATGCCTTGTGTTATTGAAACGGAACCCCTGGATACTGAACCTGGCCCTTGTTGCTGCCAACTCAGAGGGGCAGAAGGGTTGCAATAGTATGCTATTTATATTTATTATATTAATAAATATAAATACTCGGTAATGCACCTCACTCAAACAATAAAACACGCATTTACTTTTAGAATTACTTCAGTTAAAGCTCTCTCCTCCGCCCCCAGCCCCGCCCCTACTCCACCCCTTCCACGAGGCCCCACCCTGCCTCTTCCCACCCCTTCCTCATCCCCATTCCAACCCCTTCCCCAAAGTCCCTGCCCCAGCTCTGCCCCTATTCCAACCCCTTCCCCAAATTCCTGCCCCGGCCCTGCTTCTTCTCCGCCTCCTCCCCTGAGCGCGCCGTGTCCCCGCTTCTCCTGCTCCCTCCTGGAAAGTCCTAAGTGCCACCAAACAGCTGTTTGGCGGTGGGAAGCGCTGGGCTGTAGGCGGAAGAGTAGGAATGTGGCACACTCGGGGTCGGGGGAGAGGGCGGGTTTGGGGCCCTTGGCTGCCTGTCGAGTCAGCACCTATGGTGGGTCGCAGGAAATAACTCTGTGGGCTGCATGTTTGAGACCCCTGAAATATAACATGACCAATCACATGAATAACAGAGTCATAATGCGCATTATGGGTGAAATCCTGTCCCTACTGAAATCAATGGGAGTTTTGGGGGTAAGTTTCCCCCAAGTGGTCTACTTGCTGTAACCCATCCATGAGTCTTTACTCCCCCCAAGACCACATTTATAGAATGATGAGACTGCTTGATACCCTGGGTGGGACACCTACCGCTTGCACCGATGAACACTGGATACATGAGCAGAATTTAGGAATGGCCTGATAACTTAAACCAAGAAAAATTCTGAATGCATTTAATTTTTGCTCAGATATTCAGATGTGCTGACCACCCACAACTCTAATTAAAGTCAGCAAGAGCTGCAGATGCTCAGAACCTCTGAAAATTAGGCCTTATTTCATCAGCTCTAATGGATACGCTTTTTCAAAAGCAGCTAAATTTCACTGCTTGGCTGTATTAAACACATCACATTACCTGAGCTGGCTCCTACCTGATTAGAGTCAGAGATGCAGCTGTTGTTATTAGTGATCTGAGCGGGAGCTGGGTTGACAGAGATAACAGCCATGTGTTGTCGTGGAGGGAACGTGGGGGATGGCTGGATCAAAGGTGGCGTATGTCCAAATGCTGAGCTCAAGCCTCTCTGCTGACTCAGGATCTGCTGGTAAGTCACTGGGTTGATGGGATGGGGGAAGCTGAATGCTGGACTGCAATATATATACAAATACAGGAGGGAAAATTACAAGGAGAAGTTATTTTAAAAAATGAATTAAAACCGTGGCTAGTGATTGGAGTAAGGGTAGAACTTCCTGCTAATTATGGGAAAGAGGATAAAATAGGGAAACTAGATTTTCTTTAATCTTCCATGATACACACTATGGAATATTTTTGACACAGATATTATTGGTCTCATCTGTACTTTGGCATATTTATGGACCCCTTCTATTCACACATAATACTGCTAGAGATTTCTTTATGTAAGGTGTTTGAAAAGTGTGGATTACAATGGGGGGAAAACCCACACATCTTGCCTTGCAACTGTGCAAGGTTTTTCCAGGTAGACCTCTTTTGCAACTTCCCAAGCTTGTGACTATGCTACTCTTAATACAGAAGTGAAGTCATCTGGCTCTCAGGCACAAATTGAAGAGGGAACATTTAACAATCAATTTCACATATTTAAAAAATACGAAATTTACCCTGCATTCAAATGAGCTGGATGATGGCTCATGGGACTACTAAAATATGTAACCCTTCTCCCACAGGTCACTAGTTCAACCCCAATTTAGATCACTCATAGCCAGAAATCATTCCCATCTAATGGTTATTTGGTTGCCAGTGTGGTTTCAGACCAGAATGTAGTAGATACGCCATAAAAACTACCCTCTTAGAACTGCCAACTTCTAATTCCGCTGCTGTCAATCTGGCACTTTAGGGGCTGATTTAATGAACATTTATATACATGTAACTTTACTCACAAGCAAAATTACCCACAGGCATAAGTGCTTGCAGGACTGGGCCTTAATTAGCAGTATGTTCATGTTTTTATTTTAAATAATAAACTTGACTAGGCAATTACGGCTGCTTCTATTCTAAACCAGTTAATGACAACATGACCAAAAAGAAAAGGCCAAAGTCACTACCCTGTTAAAAAGCCCTTCTGGCTAAATAAATGTTAATGGTTAATGACATAATAAGAGCTGATGACAGGTTACTGTAGAGCAACTATTCTATATAACAGAACCATCAGAAAACTCACTTTATAACATATGACCATCCCTCTGTGGTGAGATGCATTAAATTGCGTCACTGCTGCCACTGATGAAATTTTAAGTGGTTAAAAATAAAAAAAGTCAATCTGTACACAATTTATTAGCTGTTAAACTGTTTTCTATGTATGACACACACTTAAAATTCTTAAGATTTAACATATGGGTTGTAAAATACATATTAAATGGTTCTAAATTTATTATTATTATTGTGGTAATGCCTAGAGGCCACTAGTCAAGGATCGGGACCCCGCTGTGCTAAGCAACGTACACAGATATAACGAAAAGATAGTTTCTGGCTCAAACAGTTTACAGTTTAAGTATAAGACAAGAGACTTGAAGTGGATACAATAGACGGGGAGAACTCATGGGAACAGTGGGATGATAAGTGTGATGAGTAGTTCAAATCTTGAGGTTTCCTAAAGCTAGAATTATAAGTACTTCAAAAAATGTTACCTGACAAAGCAAGTTTTCAATTAAATGTCTAACTTTTTACTAACAATAAGATCAATCATTTTTGAGGCTTGCATGGCTTCTATGAACTCTTGCATTTCTTTTTAGGTGTCTAGAATGACATTATCAATAGGGAAAAAAAACAGACCTAACTTCTCAGTGGTAAAAATAATAATACCACCGTGTGAAACCTGCCTTAAGCAACCACTCAAGGAGCTGACAACACTGGTTCCTTTAAGGTGAGTGTTTTCTAATTAAGGATGGAACAGAATTTTACTCAAGAGCCTAGATTTTTAAAAATCAGTGTTTAAAGTTAGGCTCCTAAATCCACACAGAAATTATTTTTTTAAAATTGTGGCCAATACATTTGGGGATACTTTGAGGTACTAAGATGTGAGATTTCCTAATTAGGCCAGTCAAACCATTCATAGCAAACATTTTAACAGATGAATTTAGCCCTTCTTCTGCTTGCAAAGAGGTATGAACATATTATTATCAATAAAAATCTGGCAACTAATATTCCCTCCCAGAAAAATATATACACTCTACAGTACCATCATATGCACCATTGCAGAAGAAACAGGCTAAATGCAGATTATATGCACATGCATGAAATCAAAGAGAGGTTTCATTTCAATATACAACACAGACCCAATATACATTTTTGGAACAAGATTCCATGCAATACTAGATGGCCAAACCTTAAAAGGTTCCTTTTCTACAGCTTTAATTCTGACAATGGAATAATTATATAGGCATAAGATCAAAGAAACAAAAGTCTAAATGGAGCTGCTTGAACTGCTTTACCTTATTGCCCCTGCAGATAAATGGCCATAGGAGCCACTAGCAGCAGAACTACTTCTGGAGTTATTAATATAAGCCACCAGGGAGTTAGGGGAGGTCCTGATCATTGTCTGAAGATCAATGCTGGCATCAGACAGTGGGGATATGGAGAGGGCTCGCTTTCTGCTTAATCTTGGAGTAACCCTTGGGCTTGAAAATCTTGACACTGTAGGAAAGAAAAAAAAGTGTGCCTAGTTAGACAAAAGCAGGCGTTACTTGTTTCAGTTTTTATAGGAAGAATAAATCAAAGCAGTTAGCAGCGCAGGACCTTGCCATGTAACGTTTATTTTAGCATTGGGAATGGGATTTGACCTGGGAACACATGGAAGAGTTGTGTACACACAAACACATACACACATTCTCTGTGACTCACATACACTACAGAAAAATTCTTTTTGTTGCCATGACAGTGATTCCTGTGGAAGAGAAGAAGCAGGACTCAGGTGAATAATTATAACAGGGATTCTTGACTGAGGTTGCTGAACTCAGATGCAGCCTTTGATTTTGCCTGATTTTCCAGCTCTCAGGAGGTCTGATTCCACCACACAGGCTCTTCTTGAGGCCCAGATTCAACAAGGAATACAAGCATGTGATTAACTTTAAGCATGTGAATAATCCCATCGAGGTTGATGGAGTAGTTTGCTGAACCAGGCTAATAAGCCCTGAGTGTGGATTATCACTTTCTCATTTGCACCACTTCTGCACAGACACAACTTCAGTGGCTTCTTCAGTGCAAGCGAGAGAAGTGTCTCCCTACCACTTTCTTAAAAAAATAGGGCCCAATCATGCACATGCTCTGTGTAAGGGGCTTCTGGGGTCTGACTCAAAGTCCATTTAAATCAATGCGAGTCTTTCCATTGACTTGCATGGACTTTGGGTGAGGCCCTTGTTGCATTAGCAATGACTGCAGGATCTGCTGTCTAATTTGGGGCAGGGACAGTCTTCGTGCTGTGTGTTTGTATAGCACCTAGCTCAGTGGGGACCTGGTCCATAACAGGGTTCCGAGGTGCTATACAATTCACAATACAAAGAAATAAGATATCAATAACAGTAACACTTTTATTCATTTTGATTTCCTAAAAAGCAGATGAAATGCCGATTGCTAGAGTTTGCACTAAATGAAAAGTCTGCAGGGTGAGTAACACGGTGTTTATTCACTAGAGGAGCCTGGATAAACACGAGATTCCAAAGGGCCCATTTTTAATTACTTTTACCTAAAAATAATTAACAGATGTATTTATTCCTTCATTCTTTACTCACAGATGGATGCTGTAAGGTTGCAGGGAGACGTGGCATTCTTCTTTCCAAACTGAGTGGTTTTCAATCCCTGCTTTAAGGTCCCTGCTGCACGAAGTGATAACTATGGAACTACTTATTATTGGCACCTCCAAAATTATACGCCTCAGATTTTACAATAGAAGGGGCTGCTTGGCTCATAGGGATAATAAAGGGACATGATGCCTTGTGCATCTCATCCCTAGTAGAACTGGCTTGAATATGGGGTACGGGACAATCATGATTTCACCCCTCCATTTTTCAACAACATTTTGAAATTTCTAACCAGCTCCAGTCACTAGTTCAGATCCAGATGAGATGAGCATGAGTTAAAAAACGTTCCCATATGATGATGGTTTGGGGACCTATGTTAAATGGGCTGGAGGCCTGATTCTTAGCAGACAGGCATCTCTCTTACCAAAAAACACCATCAAACGAGGCAACGATTGGCACCCTTGTTGGCATTCTCAGAAGAGGGGCTCTACTGAATGAGAAAAGGGGGAGAGACGTAGAGAGCTTCTTGTGTTCATGTGAATACACTTCTAGATACCTGGGTGATGGGCAAGGTGTAAGAACCAAGAGTGATAGAAATACAGCATGGGGATGGAGACTGCACTGATCCCTAGATCCTCTCCAAGCTTAGGGGTGAATGTTGGGAAGCTGCTGGCCTTGCTTTCAGTCCTTGGAGGACAAAAAAGAGCTTCAGTCTCTGGGACTGTCAATCAACACCTTGCAACAGCACTAAATTAACTTAAAATTAAAAAGGACAAAGTCTCTGAAGATTACTCTGAACACGGTGATTTTCAATGACTTAGCGGTAAGAGAAGTGGACTGGAATAGCACCACATCCGAGTGGAAGGAGAATCTTAGAAATTGTGTATGTGCATTTGTCTAGGGGAGGGAAGGAAATGAAATGAGCATTGGACAATGCAGAGCATCCACTTAATGAAAGAAGTGAGACTCCAGGAGCCTAGAAAGTAAATTAAGAGTTTTAAGAAAACCTATCTGACAGTTCAAGCACAAAGTGCAGGCTCTTACCCTCAGAGGGGACCTGCCAGGACCTGGACCGTGTCAGTCAATCAGGCATGAAGTCATTTCCACCTTACCTGATTTTGGTTGTAGGAGTCTGAAATAAGTGGAGAGCTGGATAATACTGGATTAATTTGGACTCTCCCAGCACTTAGGTGCGTTAGTGATTGGAACATGTGACTTCAATGGGCAAATTTACACCGTAAATCAATGGGGTTGCACAGGTTGTAGTCAGGGCAGAATTTGGGGCTGAGCTTTGCAAAATATTAGAGGATCAGATCCAAATGTTTGACTGAGGCCTATCTACATCTGGAACTGTTGGTCACATCGAAAGTGGTGGGAGCAGCATATATACTGTGGTAGGTCACCTATTTTTCTAGGCTTTTATATTTAGAAGATGCTACTGCCGTGTAATCCAAAATGAGGACCTGCTAGGCTCCTGCTAGCCTGCTAATAGCCCATGTGACAAACCCAATCAGCATTCAGCACCTGCATTTCAAGCCCCTTTCCTCAGCAGGTGTGAGTGCAGCTACCAATTCTTTCTTTTCCAGCAGCTGTCTCTGCTGAGCCCCTACCTTGCAGGGGCCTGATGAGGATAAATACATTAAAGACTGTGAGGCACTCAGGAACTTATATGGCCCCCATCACCACAGTTATAGTGTCTAAAATAGATAGGCAGATGGTAAGGGCTCTTGTTTTTCCATACCTGCCTCTCCTTGGGGCTAGAGCATCAATGGGGACCAGTTACTATTTATGTAATGCCAATTGTACATTAGGCACGTTACAGACAAATATGAGGACAAGATCCCAGCCTTGCAGACAACACATAGGTGAGTGGTGGTGAAATGGGATATAACAAAAGTGAGGGACAGAGCAGCAATGTAGCCAATGTGCCTTGCAGCTTCCTTGGTGTGTCTTAGATCTTTACAGCTGCGAGGTGTAGTAGGATTTCACTTCACTTAGTGCCCCCAATTGTTTTGTATTGGCGCACTCATATACATCACACCTCAGGATAAATGAATTCTAGGCTTACAACAACCCTCTGTGACAGGGAAGCTCTACCGCAATCCTCATTTGGCAGATGGGGAACTGAAGAACAGATAGATTAAGTGACTTTCCTAAGGTCACACAGTCAATCTATAATAGAGGTAGGAATAGAACCCAGGTCTCTTAAAGCTCAAGCTAGAGTTCAATCCATTAGACCACCCTTACTACTAGCTCTTGGCTGTATAGGAAGCATTTGGATTGATTCTGACCACTCCTTTCTGCAGTTCCATTTCATGGCAACTCCCCAATCACAAGGTGGAACTGCCACTTAATTGTGGCTAACGTTAATGCAACCCAGTGTTGCCAGCTTCTGTGATATTACTGCAAGTTTCACCATCTTTGGAGTTTTTCTTAGAACTTCTGCTCCTGGAGATACGTGATTAGGTGAGAATCATGGCTTTCCTTTTTGTTCTTACAAAAGTTAAGTGTCTAGCCCTTATGGTTGTAAAGAAAAGCTTAATGTGACCCAAATGCAACCTAAAGTCTCAAAAGCGAGAAGTCAAATATAAAGAACTCAAAATGTTATTTCAAACAAACCTCATGAGCGACAAGATTTTGGGGAAGCCTGACTCCTGATTTTTGAATGATTGGGATTGGCCACACTGAGGCTTATTCTTGCCAGACTTAGTGCCATCTAAGTGGCAAGTTGGAGATGGACAGGCAGATTTAAGGATGCAAATACATTATGGATGCAAACATTTCCTGAAAAAAAGGCAAGTCTGTTAATAGTAATAAAAACACTGCAGGATTTGTGTTAACCCATTTGACCAGTAAAGTCTACCATGGTGCTGCTATTCCTGATCTGATGAGAAGGTAAAAAATGAACTACACAAGCAGAGATTGTCTAGAACCAAAAAGTCAGAAGCAAAAATTGTCAGATTTGGATATGGACCTCAAACATTGCAGATGGCCCTTAAAACTCAGGCCTGAACAGACATCCTGCATCCAAACAACCCCAGACTTTAGGAATGTTCCAATCTGGATTCAGATCAGAACCACGAGGCTGGGGCCTCTCTCTAACACAGAATAAAATTTAAAATAGCTTATGTTAACATTCTGGGTTTGAGATAGGCCCCAGCCTCGTGGTTCTGATCTGGATCCAGACGAACATTCCTACAGTTTGGGGTTGTTTAGATCCACAGTTAGTTCCACCCATGTAGAAACTGGGGGCAGCATAGTCAAATGGCTGGGGCATTGGCCTGAGACTCCTACTCCCAGCTCTGCCAGTAAGCTGCTGTGTGACCACCGGCAAGTCATTCAATGCCTCTGTTTCCTCTCATATAGTTTGCCTTGTTTGTTTAGACTGTGAGTATTTTGGGGTAAGGATTGTCTGGTATTATATGTTTGTACACCACCTAGCACAATCGGGCTCTACTCTGAGTTGGGGCCTCTAGGTGCTACTCTACTACAAATTCTGTCTATCCAGATATAGACACTGTTTTCTGCATTTGTATTCCCCCCGTCTTCTATTCCTGTAACAGAAGGAAGCAGGCCACATCTGACAGTCATATTTATCTCTGTTACTCCCACACCTCAAGGGAGATCTGTTTATTAATGTGCCACTTCCCTTGATAAATTACTAAATAGAAAGAAAAGCCTTGTACTCATTTCTCGCTGCTCCTTCCAGTGATTTATGTCCACAGAGCTGGTTCAGCCATCGCTCCCCATTAATCTGTAGAGGGAAGAAGTCCTGATGTCCAACAGAAGCTCTGGTTTTATTGGTGCAACCATTCAGCGCACCCTCCACTGCACGCAGGTATATTCTTTTTTTTTTTTTTTTTTTTTCTCTGTGTAAAACTCTGCTGGAAGCTGTCAGATGCTGCAAGCTGGGCTGGGACTTTTCCAGCACAAATCAAGTAATATGCATTTTATTAGTGTCTGCTCTAATTTAGATCTTCCAGGCACTGTGGGATGTGTAAAGTGGTCTGATCGAGGATCTGTGAGGCTGGGTGTATGTTTTACACTAGGGTCTCTCTGACATTAGGGGTTTTCACACATAGCTTTGACCTCAAATCATGTTACACACGAATGATTCCTCTTCCAGTGTGGATAGCAACACAAAGTAGCCAAGAAGGAAGGTGGCTAGGGAATAGAAAGTTTGTTTTACTACATAGAAAATAAGCAGTAACACCCGGAGGAGAAAAATATATTATGATAATTATCCAAAGCAGGTAATTATTAGCATCATGGACACTGTTAATAACCCTAACCTGCACCACTTTCTGCTCCAAGTGCAAGGCACATTTCTTTGACCTTGCCTTTGCTTCCAGAAACACATATCAACAGGCCTGTTTAACTACAAAAACAACAACAAAACAACACACACATGCTACCGAAACAAGGCACTTCACTCCACACGCTTCTCCTTCTGGGGAGCGATTCAAGTACAAAAAACACATGACAGATATGTATTCACATTGCACTATGGGAAGTCACTCAGGCACTACGGGGATGAGCATGGTATAAAAACCTATATAGTATAGAATAGAATAATACTATTGGCCTGACCTAATCCCTTACGGCACCACACACTATTATTAGATGATAAACAGCAAGACAAATAACAATGAAGAGACATCATCAGGGCCAGTGCTTTCATTTAGGCGATAGGGCGCCAGCATTATGAGGGGGTGGGGGCGGCCTTTTGCCGGGGGGGCAGCAGGCAGCCCGGTGGAGCTGCCACAGTAGTGCCTGCGGAGGGCCTGCTGGTCTCGCAGCTCCGGTGGACCTGCCGCAGGCATTTCTGCGGACGGTCCGCTGGTCCCGCGGCTTGGGTGGAGCTGCCGCAGGCATGTCCCTGCGACAGCTCCACAGAGCTGCGGACCAGCGGACCCTCCGCGGGAATGCCTGCGGCAGCTCCACCAAAAACGCAAGACCCGCACGCGGGGCGGCAAAATGGCCCTGTGCCAAGGGCGCCAGAAGCCCTGGCGCCGGTCTTGGACACCGTGGTCAGGTTTGTCTGTGAGAGGTGGAACTTGGGACTTCTAGATGTAAAGCATGAGCCTCGACTTCCCTGGGCTAAAGGTCCAACATATCCCCAGGACACTTCTCTAAGGCAAATTTCATGGAACTTTCCAGATACTAATTAAGCCTCATGATACCCTGTGAGGCAGGTAAATATTAGACCCATTTTTCAAACACCTAGGCTTGTGTCTAACCACAATGACCCTTAAAATAAACTCCAAAAATAAAGTCTCTCCTACCGCACACAGTCTCTCCTCCCTGAGGCTCTGCCTTTCTGCTCTCCCAGCATTCTCACTCCCACTTGCCAGGTTTCTCAGTAGGAGTCTACTTGCTCCCGGCAGCCTCTGTCTCCCTGAGAACTCTTTCTTTCTGCAGGGCTTGCAGCCTGGCATCTTCCTACTACTCTTCACAGGGGCCAGATGATTCTTGCTTAGGTCTGTCTACTCAGTAACTAGTGTTGGCTGACCACAGTCCTCTAGCCCTTAAGGGGCAAGCCACCCTGTTACAGGCAGTTTCCCTATTCTGAAATTGTTGAAAGGTCCCTTTCAAACTCAAAAATTCTCACATTCCCCACTCAGCTGTACTAAAAAGTGATATTCTGAAGGCTAGACTGCTAGTCAATGGCAAAGCGAGACTATCCCAAGAGATGTGACATCCAATTGCCTGCTCTAGTCAGTAGGTAACACTCATTCAACTAAGTACATAGTATTCCTAGCAGGGGTGGTCGTGTTCCTTTAAGAAAAACCCCTGTCCCTCCTGTGTCAGCAGCAGCTGAACTAGAGTGTCTTCTACCACTTCTATTTCAGCTCCAGCTAAAGCCCATTAAAGTCAATGGTAGTCTTTTCACTGACCTTGATGGATTTTGGATCAGGGACTAAATATGGATTTAGCAGCCTGTCGTTAGGCACAGAGGCTGGAAAATTTTGGCCTTTATTTTTCATTTAATTTCCCTCCCCAAAACTCACAATGCACTAATTTTTTTGAAGAAAAAATAAAAAAACAGAAAAACCAACCTCATGGCCTGATCCTGATTATGCTTAGAATTAAAGGTGCTGAACACCTCTCAAGATCAGGCCCGAAGTACGTGAGAATGATGAATTCAGTTTTTGTTAAGGTTAGAAAGATTTTATTACACCTACTTTGGAACTCTAGAATGCTTCAGCTTGGAATATATATATATTTCTGATAGTGAAGAACAGAAAATGTTAAGCCAAAAGAATTCCCCCCATCCTTCACCCCCAAATTCAGAAGATTCAAAATGCAGGTTTAGAATGGAATGGGCATGGGGTTTAAACTAGAAGTTGCACCTTAACTACGGATCCTTGATGTGGGAATTGTGGTGGGCATCCCACATAAGATCAATACAAACTTTACTTCACTCCCTAAGAACATGAGAATGGCCACACTGGGTCAGACCAATGGTCCATTTAGCCTAGTATCCTGTCTTCTAACAGTGGCCAGTGCCAGATGCTTCAGAGGCAATCAACAGAACAGGCAATTATCAAATGATCCATCCCCTGTTGTCCAGTTCCAGCATCAGACAGTGAAAGGTTTATACTTTTGGCCTTCACAACTCCTCTTGCAATGAGTTCCACGGGTTCACTGTGGGTTGTGTGAAGTATTTCTTTTTCTTTGTTGTAAACCTGCTGCCTATTAATTTAACAGGGTGACCCCTGGTTTTTGTGTTAAGTGAAGGTGTAAATAACATTTCCTTATTCACTTTCTGCACATCATTAATGCTTGTATAGACCTCTATCATATCTTCCCTTATCTCTTTTCTAAACTGAACTGTTCCAGTCTTTTTAATCTCTCCTCATAGGGAAGCTGTTCAATATCCCTAACAATTTTTGTTGTCCTTCTCTGTACTTTTTCCCCAGTTCTAATATATCTTTTTTGAGATGGGGCAACCAGACCTGCATGCAGTGTTCAAGGTATGGGTGTCTCATGGTTTTATATACTGGGATTATGATATTTTCTATCTTATTATTTATCCCTTTTCTAATAGTTCCTAACATTCTCTTAACTTTTTTGACTGCCACTGTACATTGAGTGGATGTTTTCAGAGACTTATCCAAAATGACTCCAAAATCTTTTTCTTCAGTGGTAATAGCTAATTTAGACCCCATTATTTTGTATGTATAGTTGGGATTATGTTTTCCAATGTGCATTATTTTGCATTTATCAACATTGAATTTCATCTACCATTTTCTTGCCCAGTTACCCAGTTTTGCAAGATCCCTTTGTAACTCTTCTCAGTTTACCTTTGACTTAACTATTGTAATTTTGTATCACCTGCAAACTTTTCAACCTCCCTGTTTACTCCGTTTTCCAGATTATTTATGAATATGTTGAATAGCCTTGGTCCCAGTATAGACCCTGGGGGATGCCATTATTTATTTCTCTTCACTGTGAAGACTGTTTATTCCTACCCTTTGTTTCCTATCTTTTAACTAATTACTGATCCATGGGAGGACCTTCCTTGTTCTTTCAGGATTACTTTGCTTAAAAAAGCCTTTGGTGAGGGACCTTGTCAAAGGCTTTTTGAAAGTCCAAGTACACTATATCCACTGGATCATCCTTGTTCACGTTTCTTGATACCTCAAAGCATTCTAATAGATCGGTGAGGCATGATTTCACTTTACAAAAGCCATGTTGACACTTCCCCAACATATCATGTTCATCAATGAGTCTGATAATTCTATTCTTTACTATATTTTCAACCAATTTTTCCGGTACTGAAGTTAGGCTTACTGGCCTGTAATTGCCAGAATGGCCTCTGGAAACTTTTTTAAAAATCAGCATCACATTAGCTATCCTCCAGTCATCTGGTACAGAGGCTGATTTAAATGATAGTTTACATACCACAGTTAATAGTTCTGCAATTTCCTATTTGAGTTCCTTCAGCACTCAGGTGAATTCTACCTGGTCCTGGAAACATATTAATGTTTAACTTTTCAGTTTGTTCCAAAACTACTTCTACTGACACTTCAATCTGAGGCAGTTCCTCAGATTTGTCACATAGAAAGAATAGCTCAGATGTGAGAATCTCCCTCACATCCTTTGCAGGGAAGACCAAATGCAAAAATTTTTGGCAATGGCTTTGTCTTCCTTGAGTGTTCCATTAGCACCTCAATCATCCAGTGACTTCACTGATAGTGTGGCAGGTTTTCTGCTTCTGAAGTTCTTAAGATATTTTTGCTGTTATTTTTTTATGTCTTTTGCTAGCTGTTCTTCAGATTCTTATTTGGCATGCCTAACTACTTCTACATGTGACTTTCCAGAGTTTACGCTCTTTTCTATTTTCCTTGGTAGACAGCCCCCAGGCTGTACCACATGTTGTACAGAAATCTATTTTAAGAATGTTTTAGAGTGTTTTAACATGAACTCATTGGGTCTACTTTTCATATCCCCCTACACATATAGCCAGGAGGCCCAGTTATTATGAGCCCAACTCTAGAGATTAGAAGAATAAATATAACTCACATATTTAAGACTAAAAATTACCTGAAATAGCTTTTTGGTACGTACAAACTGCCTTTAAAATGACATGAGACTCAGATGTCTCAGGATCTTCCAGGGCTAAAACCAAGTGCTTTGTATCCCACTTGAAAGCAGTGACTCTCCACTTTCAAATGGAATACATATCCCATTTATAGATTAGCAGGATTCTAAGACTGGATCTTAAAGTTCTCACTGGTACAGGATTAAATACTGTCCCGTCCTGGGCATTGGGCCAATCTAACTCTGGAAGGAAATTCAAGATTTGTGAGTAAAGAAGGAAATATTTCTTTGGCAGTTTATTACGTGGTGCTGCAATTTATCACATATGTCAGTTTCCTCCTTTATCCACAAATATCGAATTTCTTCCCAAATGTAGACTGTCCCAAGAAAGAAATGTCAGAGACAAGTTTTAGGCTCAGTCTCAATTTAAGGTTCAATCTCGTAACTCTGACAATTTTACACACACACATACACACTGTTTGGGGACATTATACGGATAGGACAGGAAGGAATTTTCATAAAGGAGGATTTAAGTCCTCTTTGCAGCGTTAGAAATGGGACCAACAGATCCCAGCTTCACGTAAACACATGGTGATCAGTTGTGAAGTCCTTAATATATTAATGTGCCTGGGAATATCTAACTGTCTTCCTGAACTGACCCTAGAAATGAACTCTCCAAGCACGGTGATTGACTACCAGAACTTCAGAATGCATCTTTAAAGATAACTTTGTGCTGCAATCTAAGTGGTAGACAAAGAAGTTGAAGAATCAATTTATCCAGAGGCAGACACTTTACACTCCCTCCCTTCCAAATCACAGCCGCAGCTGGTGCTTCTTCTGTGTTTCTTCATCCAAAACCTAAAATAATATAGTCTTATTGAACCAGCACTCTAATGGGCTGGTCGCAAAAAAAATTAAAATAAAAAAATTCTATTCACAGGCACAGAAGTATCGCCCCCTCCCAGGTTATCAAATTAAATCCAGGGGCAGTAACGTCATTATAAAAAGGGGTTTGTGTTTGACATAAGACAATCCCCTTATCAATAAGCAGCAGCTAGCCACAAACAGTCTCAGGATAACTGGTTCCTTATTCCTTTCTTTCCTTCTGATACAGCATCACACATCTTCCTTTGACTGCAGCAGACGCTGGACATTTGTTCAGGTACCAGGCGCTATCCTGGGATCCTTACTTTTTCATTCCCTGGGGCCCCATAAGGTGTAACAGTTCAAGGAATTCTAATGCTTCTCTATGATCCTTGTTGAAAGGCCACATTCTTCTATTTCCAGTGCACCAGATAACTCTTTAGCAGGCCTAACCTGCATATATAAATTGGATTCATTAGAAACCACAATTCAGGAGGATTCCAGATAAAGCACATATGGGATGCCATTGGGCTCTCTCTGTTTTGCACATTTTTTTCTGGGCAGGAGAAAAAGGTTGTCAACTCTTCTTAGAGTCTCACAGGCAAATCGCATTTTTATGTAAGGTTCAGTTAAAAGCAATAACATTAAAGAAAAACTCTGCATCCAGCCATGACTATTGCATTCTTTATTCAGCAGACCTGGGTTCTATTCTCAGCTCTGCCACTGGCCTTCTAGGTGACCAAAGGTTTGAAACTGGGGGAAGCTGCATCAGTGAGAGTACAGGTTCACACAAGGCAGGATGACTACACTCTTGCTGCGCCTCAGTGCAGCGACATTGGGGCGACAAAAAATGCCAGTGTAGACAAGCCCTTAGTTATCTAGAAATCACCCCCAAGATTTAACTCAAGTAACTAGAAAGCTTCAGACAAGAGTATATGAAAGAACTATCACAGGAGCCTGCAAATGTTCAGATTTCCCCTCACCAGCAGAGTACCTGCTCTGTGTGTTGCTGTATCCAGGGCAGGAGAGGTTTTCTGCTTCAAATGTACATTTCCAAACTTTTTTTTTTTTTCCAGTTTAACACACCAGCTTTGTGTTATTGTGGCCTATTGTACCATGTGGTGTTTAACAGCTGCTATGCTCCACCCTAGAGTTGGCTGCACTTCAGGGGAGGGTGAAGTGATTCTTGTAAAGTTTTTAAGGCAATCTGGGGATCTTTCGGAAGGAAAGGCGCTCTGTGAATGTAACATTTTATTCCAATGACATGTCTGCATTTAATGTGTGCTATGGATATTCCTGCATCAAAAGAACATCCTGTTTTATTACTAAACTATCCGCCTAGATACTTATATGGTCACTTATTTAAAATAAATGATTGGAATAATCTGTTAAACAAAAAACAGAGTGGTGGGTTCAGCTTTTCAAACCATAGTTTTAGAACAAGCCACTTCACTTCAGGTTTTAGTGACTTGCAGTTCCCTCATCATGTGTAACTCTGAAACCAAGCCTCTGTTATCAGACAGGCTACAGCCAGCAGAACGTGAACTATGTAATACAGCCATTGCCAAACCCTTTTTATAGGGTGTAGGTCCCAATGTAGTAAAGGATTAAGCATGTGGTTAAGTCCATCTCTCTTTAGCAAAGGCTTAATTTTAAGCATGTTTTTAAGTCCCACTGACTTCAGGAAAGTTCTGAAGTCCTTTGTTGAATGAGGGCTGTAGTTTACAGCTGGACCCGATACTGCTAGTGGCTTTGCTGAGGGGGAGTGAGGAAAGATAATTCAGACTGTCTGAACATGATCAGAGAATAAATCCCAGACTAATGGATAAAACTCCACATGTGGACCAGAGATTTTTGGGAGGCCTGCTGCTTTTAACATGTTCTTCTTTAAAATGGCCTTGTGGAATTTCACTTCAAGTCATCATTTATTTCCACTATTGCTTAATAGCTTTGTTTCCATTAATAGAATCCAAAAGTTTACAGATGGGCTCTCCAGTCACTGATCAAGAAAGCTTTTCTAAAGGATCAAAATAATGCTAATCACAGTCTTTAGAGCTTGGCAAAACTCAATCCTCCTGTGTGATACTGACATGCACGTGACTGCATTTAATTAGGGACTTTGTTAAATGATTTATTCCAGAGCTACCTAGGAGAACCCTGGTAGAAAGAGACCCTTCTGAAGAACAGAAAATCCCAGATGACTTTCAGATAAAAGACGGACACTAAGTATCCTACAGGACGAGGATCACGGTGCACTGTAAGTAATACATGTTAGTATTACAAACTCCATATTTGTTTATCTAGCCAGCTGTTTATCCAGCACTTTAGTGAGCTGCTGGAAGTCACTGAAACAAAACACAATTCAAGAAATGCTCTAATGATGAGGAAGGGAGGGCCAAGGAATAAATGCAGACTTTGAAGCCTAAGAAGATCTGCAGAGGAAAACTGAGGGTATGTCTACACTACTTGCCAGATCAGTGGGTAGTGACTGATCTATCGGGGATTGATTTATCGTGTCTAGTTTAGACACGATAAATCAATCCCCGATTGCTCTGCTGTCAAGTCCTGTACTCCACCGCAGCGAGAGGCAGAAGCGGAGTTGATGGGGGAGCGGCGGCAGTCGACCCTGCGCCGTGAGGACGAGAAGTAAGTCGACCTAAGATAGGTTGACTTCAGCTATGCTATTCTCGTAGCTGAAGTTGCATATCTTAGGTCGATTCCCTCCCCCCCAAGATAAACCAGGCCTCAGAGGTGCCCCCTTGTACCCACAGAGGTCAACCCTTAACAGGCAACACCATGAGGAAATTATTAGTGACCACCTGTTTGCTTTTTAACAAAACACCCTGTCTAAGTTTTGGGTCTGAGGACTGTGGTTGTGGGGAAGAGCAGAACAGTACCAGAGAGAAAAGATCAGGATTTTACATATAGGGTATAGCTACCCTGTAATCATGGGGTGTGATTTCAGCTCGAGTACTCATCCCTGAGCTAGCTTTAATCTACTTGAGTAAGTAGATTAGGCATGGCTACTGAAAAGTGAAGCCGTGACAGCATGGGCTTCAGCATAGGCTGTACGAGCCCACCCAGAACTATGGGTAAATACTTGGATGGATGGCCCATCTGATGCCTGTGATGCTGCAGCTTCACTGCTATTGGTCCCCAAGATAGCCAGATTAAAGCTAGCTTGGGTATGTCTACACAAGCTGCAATCACACCTGATGATTGCAATGTAGACATACCTAGAATCCTGGTCCTTGGTGAATCTAATTGTTGGCAGAAAACAGCTGCAAAGTTTTTATTTAGAAATTAGATTAGCTTTTATCACGGCAGCCTCAGTGCAAAAAGAAATCAGTTATAAAGCGATGAAACCTCAAAGTCTTTAAGTCTGAAAGGTCAAAAGTAGAATTTCTAAAGCAGTAATGGATCGAGACAGACCCTCAGTTTCAATGCCTGAACTAATCCATGAGTCAATCAGAAGCACGGGATCAGAGAGTCATGCTGGGTTCTTTCCTTGTGCATCAGCACTTCTAACAAACATTCCACAGGCCACATCATGCCCTCAGTGTTGCCTGTGCAGCCCCCCATTGTCTTTCATGGATTGAGACACCATGAGGGGAAAAAAATCTTTTGTCTTTAAAAATCAATGTATTCTAATCTGAAACTACAGTATGAACAATAATTGTGAGGTTATAACATGGACAGATTCGCTATAGGGCAGAGCCGTGGGTGTTCACGCTACATTTTCATACCTTAACATGATTTTATTTCTTTTCAGCGTAACCTTAACTCTGAATTTTCTGAGTTTAGAATGTCTGATTTGGGGACAGTTACAATGCCCCTGTAATGATTTTTACCATGTACTTTCAACCTTAATTTCATTTTAACATAGTTTTTGTCTGGGACTTTACATTACCATAGGCCCTAAAGGCTCCAACCTAGATTAAAGTCCCCTTGCACTCGGCGCTGTGTAACACATAATGAAAGGCAGCCTGTGCCCACAAAAGTTTACCGTCTAAACAAAAAAGACAGACAAGGTGGGAAAGGAAACAGAGGCACAAAGAGGTGAAGTGGCTTGTCTGAGATCACGCTGCAGGTCACTGGCAGAGCAGGGACTAGAGACCAGGCCAGTGCACTATACACCACGCTGACTCCCACGTATTTAGCAGCCAAGGTGCCACTCCAAATGGTCATGATTGTTTTTTATATATGGACAAACTTTTTAAACTCAGCTTTTTAAATCAGTAATTATAGTGCAGCCTTGATGTTCTTTAACAACACAGAGAAACCACACACAGTAACATCTGCTTTCACCCACGTGGAGAACAATTCTCTAGGCTTGAGTTAACTTCCCCCAGAGGAACCCTCTGTGAGCTGCCCCTAAGTGAGGGGTAGGCACATTCCCTACTCACCATCTACAGGGCTGAGGTAATCATGAAGATGCGCCGTGCTAGCTGCTCCCCCACTCTGCATCAGCAGGTCCCCGTAAGGATTCGGATGGCTGGCCATGAGCGTCATCTGGTGATAGTAGTCGGCAGGGTTGGCTCCTGGAGGAGGAGGGGGCAAACCAAAGAGGCTTCTCTCTTTTAGATGCTCGTGAGCCACTGTAGAGGCAGAGAGTGAGGAGACAAACATGGGGAAAATGTTTTCACAGTAAGTAAAACTCCAGAGCTGACATTACAGTCTGCCTCAGAACCCCCAAGCCCTCTTGTTACAACTCAGTTTGGTGCTTTGATGACGTGCGTTTGGGCGTGTTTCTGTGGACAAAAGGGGCCTCTGCATTCTTCCATTTCCGCAAATTTATAAACAATCTCTCATTCCCCCTTCTAATAATCCTTCCACATGAAAACAGAATTCACTGCAGGGAGGGGTCTGGAAGGCCTGACCAGCGCACAGCAAAAACGCTGTCAGCATCAACTTTGGTGCCTATTAGCAAAGAAAAAGACAAGTAGAGTACAGTTAACAGCCACAGCGCAAGGAAATTAAAGCTGAAATCTAATGCGGAGAGCTAGGTTTAGTGTCTGGCAGTGTAAAACCATTTTGGCTGCCAAAGCCAATTACATTCACTTTCTTCCCGCTGTAATTTTTCAAACCTGCCTCCCACCAGCTCTCCATTAACTTATTTACCATGGTCTAAAAAAACCACAACACAATGCCCCTTTTAAAATGCCAAATAATGAAACTCACGCAAGGCAGTGGGAAAAAAAAATACATGAGCAATAAAACCTCTCTGCTCTATGCTGAGAGTGGAGGTTTGGAATCTTAACACTTGCTTGGGTGAGCAAAACCTAATTAACAGGAACAGAAGAGCCACATTTTAAGGTATGCGTGTGCCTGTATGTATCCAAGCTATTTACGTGGCCCTCAGTTACCGCAGCATCTAAACACTTCACAATCTTTTGTGAGATAGAGCCTCACAACACTGATGAGAGTGAGGTAGGAAAGCACTATTCTTCTCATTTTACACATGGGGAACTCAAGCACTGAAAGACTAAGCGACTTCCCTGAGGTCACAGAAAGTCTGCAGCGGAGCAGGAAACTGAACCCAGAAGTCCTGAGTCCCAGCCTGGCACCCTAAACACTGGACCGTCCTTCCCCTCTATATAGATACATACAAGGTCCAATTTTGACTTCACATACACACTTTTTATATTGCTTTCTTATGGAGATATTCCTATGCAACTAAATGAGACCCTACACCATAGTGAAGGAGATATAGATATAGTGGCCAAATTCTCTACTGCCATACATTGATGCAGCTCCAGCATTACATAAGTAGAGAATTGGGCTCCATATCTATCTATGCTTTCAAAAGGGTACCTCTGTATTTCAATGTTTTCTGAAAGTCTTTACTGAAGTGCCTCCCATTTTTCATTTCCTCCCCTCTCCTACCTCAAATATACAGTGTTTAACATTATCAATCACTTCGTAAGCCTGTGTGATGCCTCAGCTCACTGAGATGGGGATAGGGTGACCAGATGTCCCGATAAAATCGGGACTGTCCCGATTTTGAGGAGTTTGTCCCGCGTCCCGACCAGAGGACGGTTGGGATGCCATTTGTCCCGATATTTTGTTTCCTTGTCTTCGGCGTCAATTCGGCTGAGAGTCCTTCAGTCACGGACGGTCTTTGGTGGTATTTTGGTGGCAGATGCTTCTGTCTTTGGCGGCAAGGTTTATTAGCCCCCACCAAAATACCGCCGAAGACTGTCTGTGACTGAAGTGCTCTCCGCTGAATTGCTGAACTCCCAGATGGGTGAGTGTAAAAAAAAAAAGAAGCTCCCCCTGCCCCCCGCGGCAGTCCCAGTATTTTCCCTTTAACACCTGGTTACCCTAGATGGGGAAGGTAGGAACTGTACTGAATACAGCCTGATGCTTGGAAGTGTCTGGGTTATTTACACCCAGTGCTGCATCTAGACCAAGGGTAGGTAACCTATGGCACATGCCGAAGGCGGCACGCAAGCTGATTTTCAGTGGCACTCACACTGCCCGGGTCCTGGTCACCGGTCCGGGGGGCTCTGCATTTTAATTTAAATGTAAATGAAGCTTCTTAAACATTTTACAAACCGTATTTACTTTACATACAACGATAGCTGAATTACATATTATAGACTTATAGAAAGAGATCTTCCAAAAACATTAAAATGTATTACTGGCACGCGAAACCTTAAATTAGAGTGAATAAATAAAGACTCGGCACAGCACTTCTGAAAGGTTGCTGACCCCTGATCTAGACTCTATGCACCATGCACAGGTTTTCACATCCCCTTTACTTGGGCCAGGACTATTCTGTGGGGATTACTCATTGAGGGAGAGGAGGGAACAGAAATAATGAGGAAGGAAGGGTCAGGTGGCCTCTCCCCCCTACACTAGGGCACCCATCACATGAGAAAGGCTAGCACCATGTGGAAATACTGTAGTGTATAGGAACTGGGTAGTAGCCCTTTAAGTAGTTTTTTTGGTCCCCTAGTGAGCCCTGCCTGCTGTCTTCTACTGCAGACGCCACAAGAACCCAACTGAGCAGCATCGTATATCCATAGTGAGGCCTTGTGTGTTTGTATATAGTTAGTAAATGTGGTTATTTGGAATCCAACTGTGTCCAAGATGTTTCCTCATATTCTTAGTGTTGTGTAAAGAGCAAAGACACAACAAACACTTTGCACAGCTGCGGCCCTGACACAGGGCTGCCGGGGTCCCTCTGGGGACCCACTGCCAGTGAAGCTCAGAAGAGCAAAGACTGGAGTAAAAGGGTACATAATTTTAAGCAAAATATTTATAAGAGAATCCAACAGTAACAGCTCTTCTCACGCTCCGGTTTGTCAATGCAATGATGCAAAACAAATGTGTTGTTACAGAGGAGGGAAAAAACAACAGCTCCTCACTTCAGAGAGCAGCTGTAGATCCTTTGCAGCTGTAGATCCCTGAGGTATAGTGAATGGAGTGCTGGTGAAAAGTGCCAGAGCTCCAAAATAGCTACAGCACAAGTAGCAGTAGAGCAAACTCCTCCAGCACCGGGTTGGCTATGTGCTTCAACCTTGACCCCCCGAGACCACTTCTAGGCATAAGCTTTGCCATGTGCATTCATTTTCTGCCCTCTCTGTGGACACTGCCAGTGTGGGTGCCAGCCCATGCCAACGGCTGGGAGAAGGCATATTTCAACAACAGTTGATCTAAGGACTGCACAACTCATATCATGTCAGTCACTTGATAGCCTGTGGTGCAGCTACAGTTTTAAACCCTCACACTCAGTGTCAGGACAGCAATGCGCTTACCATCAGCAGGGCTGAGGCCTCTGGCAGCAGAGATCATGGAGAGAGTGGGACTGCTGTGCACGGTGCGGAGATAATGTTCCATATGGGGGTTTATGTACGGGTGAGGGGGATTGAAAGGCGATTCACCAGGTCCTGCTGGGTGAGGAGAAAGGCAAATAAGGGAGATGTCGGAGATAACAGGGCTGCCACTGAGGGTAGGAGGCCTGTGAAGGAAACAGAAAAACATACTGTGAATTGGGCTTCAATTTCATTACCACTTCTTCATGCATTTTTTCTTTAAGCCAGAGCACATGGTTGGAGAACAGGACTCCTGGGTTCTATTCCCAGCTCTGACTCACTGTGTGAACCTAGGCAAGTCATTTCAATTTGTTTGCACCTCAGTTTGCCCGTCTATAAAATAGATATATACTGTGCATATATGTACCACTGCAATCTGTTGGAGAGGATCAGAATTGCTCTATTCTATGTCTATGTCTGATGTTGCTAATAGTGGTTGAAGAATCTCCTCTGTCTCAACTGGTCTTGGAGCAAAAGGCTCAGAGATAAATTATAGTGAAATTCACTGTGGCCACAGTATGCAGCACAGTGACATACGTGATGTCCTAGTTGGCCACCAGTTTGCTACAAGTACTGACCCTGCATTGATATTGTGAAGGCTGTTTAAAGAATTTTTGCCACATGCACTGAGATCTTCGGAGAACAGGTGCTATGCAAGTGCAAAGTGGCAGAATTATTCTTTACAAGTTCCGCTATGAACTTTAGAGAAAAAAGATAAAGTGTCCGTCGCCACTTCCCTGCGGGAAGGGGAGGGAAAGGAACCTCCTTTGTTCTCTTCTCAACCTGCTCATAGTGAGACCATGGACTTGTCAAAACTGGAGAGAAAGAGACAGAGCCTTTTGTCAGCTGGAGCTCAGGAGAGGTATATGCTTGCCAGCAAGTCAGGCAGAACTTCTGTGCTCAAAGCTTGGAACAAACTGCTAAAACCAATAGAAGTGGTGAATCTAAGTTGCGGGAAGAGGAGCTAGACAAGAAAGGGGTGTAAAAGCTATAGACACTCGCCACATTTATGGTCATGAAGGTGAGCCACAGGATGAGCCGCATTTCTTGGTCTGTTGCAAGCAGGCCTTGAATCCCTATTTGCTCCTTAACAGTTCTTTCATCTGCCCATCTTGCTAGGAGACTGCCTCAGGAAACTGCACCTCCCAGGGGTTAGCAGTTGCTGCCTTTGCAATGTCTAGAAGTGAAGGAAGTTTGGGAGGGAGGATAGCCAAGTGATTAAAGCAGGGAAGGGGAAACCAGAATTCCTGCATTCTATCCCACACCCTGCCACTGAATTGAGTGACCTGGGGCAAGTCCCTTAGCCGCAGTCTGACTAAATAACCTCAACTGCAGAAGTCAATCAAAACTTTTTGAAACCATACTGGAAGGTTTGTTTTAAGTTTTTGAGGGCAAATGTTCAGGTCAGATTTCATCATGTGTGTTCTGGTTCTAGCCTCCTTAGTGCTAAATCCCTCTGTCCCTGCTTAGGCAAAGTCTCCATTAAAGTGAAAATTTGACCTGAAAAAGGACTCACTAAATGCTGCAGGTTTAGGTATCTGGACATGTCTACACTAAGGAAAAAAAAAAATCAGACCCGTATTTCAACCCTGGAGCAGTTCCACCAGCAGTAGCAAAGGTGAAAGATGTAGTGTAGTGAGGTCTCAGGTGTTTAGTCCATCATATCTTCCAATCCTTATTAAATACCCCGGTAACAATAATGCACGCGCAATCTACCATACAGCCTTCATCCTTCCTATCACTTGGGGAGAAACACAGGATCTGTATTATGCCGGCATAGACTCAGCCCTGGTGTTCAGCTCCTTCATAAACCTGCAAAGGGAATTCCACTAAAAAAAGCCTATAGCACCAGGAGAGGGAACTGGTGGCATGTGTTATTTATGGTGCCACAGGTATGAGTAGCACTGGATGCAGAGAAAACAAATGTAGTCCCTGTCCTGACTAGTTTACAGTTTTAGCTAGATACAAGAAACAGGGCGAAGTAACAAAAGACTGAGAGGAAAGAGAGGGGTCTACATCATGTTAGATCGCCTTTAAATTAGATTTAGATCTAATGAGGGTTGGTGTGGAAAGGTGGGGATGGACATGTCCGATGATGGGTTTTGAGGATGATTGTGAAGCACGATTTTATGAGGTATGGGATCAGAGACTTGGCAGCATGAGGGAAGCTGCTGGTGGGTAGAGAGTACAAAGGAGTAGTGGGGCAATGCAGAATTATCAGTGTAAAGAATCTAAGAGGGCGAATGACAGGAGATAAGAGAGTGGCTGGAACAAAAGCTGAACTCACTGGCATTGGTCTAAGCACTGGCAGTGGTAGCATGTTTTATGCAGGATGCTACATAAGAATATTTAAGTATTCCCACGACTGTGTGTGCACGCAAATATCAGTCTCTCTACATGTTTACGTAGCCACAAGAGTGAAGCTCTCTGAGTGGCTTAGACATGCCACCTGAACCTCAAGATACAGATTTCACCCTATATGGTCTACAGTTCAGGTGCCTTTTTATTTATTTATAATACTCGGATATCCACAAAGCCACACAGAATAGTAACACAAGCTTTACAGCCTTATTCAGCAATTTATGAGGGTGTTTATCATTGTCTTTCTGATAAATTAGTAAATCTTGCAAGTGTTTGAACACTTTTTGCTGATGTGTAATTCGTTAAAATGTCTTTTAATATATATATTGTTCTAAATACTCTCCTGTAGTGATAATGTCTGCCTCTCACCAGTGTAAAATACAAGGCAGTAAACATCTGTCATTACAAGGGTACATCAGTATCCAAAACACACACACACACACGTTTTATTGGAATCACTCTGATTCACAGAGCAATAACTGAAAGCAGAATCAAGCCCATTATAGTTCATAGTACTGAAAGACAAACTTATGCTCACATAGTGATTTCAACCTCATAACCTGTTACCATGTCATTTTGTTACCAAAATTATGTGGGTGACTTAGTCACTTTCCAAAACTGCCTTGTTCCAAACTGTGCAGCCTATGTACATAGCACAGTGTGCTGTGGCTGGTTAACATCCGCTGTATTTCAGCCATGACATCATCTACAATAGCAGCATGCCTGCAAGGCTCAGTCAAGTTTGAGCTAAGATTTGTGTAGCAGTCGAGGTTGCTGCTAATAAGTCAACTGTGTATGAAATCTACCAATTTATTTCGGGGGCGAGGGGGGGAAGAGAAGTGAATCAAAGTCTCTGTTCCAGATTTAGTTTCACATAATTTCTAACAATCTCCACCGCCTCATCTGGAAAAAATGAAACAGGTTTTTTAAAAAAGTGATGTCATTAAGAAAACATCTGACTAATTTTTCTTCTGATGAAGACTTAATATAAGAAAGGGGGAATGTAAATTAAAAGCAGCCCCAATCTACCCCAACCCATGGAGCCTGGCTTAATATATAAGCCATGAAAAGAGTTTTCTTACATATACAATAAGTTCCCTCTTTCATCAATACTCAGCGCTTCTCCCAACGGGGTTGTGAACTTCTTTGATGCAGGCTTGAAACTATGTATTACTGGGGTTGTGAGCCTTCTGAGGCTACTGTCATCAAACTGTGAGGCCGACATCGAAAATGCATTTAATAATATGCAGGGCTCGCTATTCATTTTCTCCATGTGCAGAAGATTTTGAGTCCCTCAGAAGAGGAAAACTCCAGCCTGACCAAAAAGGTAAAGTTGGAGGAAAATGACCAAGATGTCAACCAAAATGCATGCAAATGGAAATGCAAACAGCAATAGAGCACAAAGTTAGCCTAGTGGTTAAAGAAATAGACTCAGAGGTCTAACTGAACTGGGTTCAATTTTCAGTTCTTCTGCAGACTTCCTCTGTAACTTGGGGCAAGTTACTTAGCTTTTCTGCGCCTCATCTGTAAGGCTACGATCTACACTGCATGATTCTTTCAGCGGCGTGTAGCATGTGTACTCGAATAGCCCCCCTAGCATGGGTTTAAATAGCAGTGTAGACAGTGAGGCATGGCTTAGGTGAGTATAGACATGCTTGAAGGGAGTGGGCATGTACTCAGCTCTCTTTGCTCAAGCCGTGCTTTTTCCTCTACACTTCCGTTTTTAGCTGTGTTGTGACCCATTGTCTCCTAGCTGCTGGAGCCTTCCCCCGTCATGAGAAAAGACTCCAGCAGTGGAGAAAGACTCTGCAGTGGGAAAAGGCTCAGTCAATCCCTTGCTGCTAGAGACTTTCCCCTCTACAGGTAAGGACTCTAGCAGAGGGGAGACAATCGGAAAAGGCTTCTCCAGCTCCCCACTGCTACAGCCCTTCCCTGGTGCAGGTAAAGACTCCATCAGCAGGGAAAGGCTCCGGCAGTCTTGTAGCTACAGACTGTAGTGTGGACACAGCTTGCTTTTCACTGCAGCGTGTAGCTACACATACCCTGCATGCCACCAAAAGCAGCGTATAGTGTAGATGTAGCCTAAAAGTAGAATAGTAATATTCCCGCTCTTTATCTGTCTCATCTACTGAGACTAAGTTCTTTGGGACTGGGACTTTATCTTATTATGTATATGTATAGTGTACCTAGCACAATCAGGTTGCAATCTCTGTTAGGATCTCTAAGTATTACTGAAACACAAATAATTACAATAAGCAGCTCAGGAATACTGATCACTTACCATGACAAGTCTCAGAGTAACATGGCTATCATCAACTACCAACTAATATTAATCTTTAAGAGTATTAGGGATAAGGTCCTCCATTCCTCAGGTCACTGTCTTCTCCTCACAACTTGCTTTCCCATTTCAGTAGCCATTTGTGCCCCCTCCATTATTGCTAATTATCTGAATTCTAGTAAGCTCCTGAAGGCCTCAGTTTAGAAGAGTGCCCCACTGTGCTAGGTGCTGTAAAAAGACATAATAAAGAGATAGTCCCAGCCTCAGAGAGCTTACATTTAAATAGACAAGACTGACAAAAGGTGTGGGGGGGGGAAGTATTATTAGCTCCCTTTTACATCTGGTGAACTTAGGCACAAGGAGATTAAATAACTTGCCCAGGGTCAGAGAGGGAGTCTGGGGCAGAGATGTGAACAGGATCCAGGTGACCTGGTTCCCAGCACGGTTCCTTAACTACAAGGCCAAACCTGGTCACCTTCGGTGCTTTTCTCCTGCTCCAGTATCCCCATCCCTGAAAGTGCTTCTACCCTGTTATTAGTCCTTTCCACACCTGCAGACTGGCTGCCTCCCCATCTGTGTTCTAAAGCTTGAAGGGACACTGATGCTTGTGACCATCTATGTCAAAATTTGACCTACATATCTGACCAACAAGGTCAGGCCTTGTCCTCTCTCCAGGGACTATATCCAGCTTTGGCATGGGCATAGATTGAAACAAACAGCTCTCCACTTTCCATCTCTAAACAATATGATCCCAACTGTTTGTCTCTCCTCCTCATACCTCATTCCATGTTCAGGAAAGTTCTGCGCCATCCCTAACAAAATTACATGCAGCATCCACCTCACGCATCACATCTATAAATGCAACCCCCCAGGCTGGATCACCTAACAGGGAGAAAAGGGCTGGCTGTAGGCAGAAGCTGTGGGTGCTTCAAACATTTCCTTAATGCTCTTTCCCACAGACCTATGATGTTAGAACACATTTGTAAAATTTTTTACTGTTCTTGCTGCCATAGGCGCCGAGTTATATGGGCTCGAGGTGCCCAGGCTCCAGGAATATTCAGGGCCGGGTGCCCTGCTCCAGCAATATTTGGAGCTGGGTCTCTCCCCGGGCCCTGCCTGGATAGGGCCCCAGCCCCGGCCCCCATGGGTCTCCCCCCCACCGCTGCCCCATGTCCGCCTGGAGCGGTCCCGGCCTCTGCCTTCCACCCCTCCCGCTGCGTCCCCCTCCACCGCGCCTGCCTGCTCCGCGCGCTGCCATAGATCGCTCTCGGCAGAACTGCTGTCTGCTGCCCCAGATTCCTATGCCTGCACCCGCTCTCCTGCCCTAGCCCTGAGCCTCTCCAATGCCCCAAACTCCTCATCCTCAGCCCCAACCTTCATCCCCCTGCACGAATCCTCAGTCCCCAGCCAAGCCTCATCCCCTGCACCATACTCCTCAGCCCCAGCCAGAGCCCTCTCCCCCTGCACGGAATCTCAGCCCCTGCCAGAGCCCTCATTCCCCCACACCCTGATACCTCTGCCCCAACCCAGAGCCCTCATCCCCTGCACCCTAATCCTCATTCCACCAGAGTCCTCATCCCCTGCAGCGCATATCCTCAGCCCCACCAGGAGCCCTCCTCCCCCTGCACGCAAATCTCAGCCCCAGCCAGAGCCCTCATCCCCGCATACCCCTATCCTCTGCCCCAGCCAGCAGCCTCATCCCCGCACCCTAATCCTATTCCCAACCAGAGCCCTCATCCCCCTGCACTGAATCCTCATTCCCAAGAGCCTCTCATCCCCCTGCACCCTAACCTCATTCCCAGCCAGGCCCTCATCCCCTGTCTGCACCCTGAAGTCCTCGCCCGCTCTGCGCCCCCCCCCATCATGAACCCCTCATCCCACCCCAACTCTCATTCCCCTGCAAGCCTGATCCTCTGCCCAGCGTGCACCACTTCCCCCTTCCCTACACGGCCGCCCAGCCAAGCCTGACCCAACTCCATTCCAAAGCCTGCACCCCTCACCCCCTCTCTGCAACCCACCCCCTGCCCTAGCCCAGACGCTGCACCCAGCCCAATACCACTCTCCTCCCAGAGCTGCACCCCCTACCCCTTCCTAGCATCCGCCGATCCAGCCCAGAGCCTGGACGTCCAAACTCCATCCCAAAGCCTGCAGCCCTCATCCCCTCCTGCACACCCACTCCATGCCCCAGCCTGGAGGCTGCACCCAGCACCCAAACTCCTTCCCAAAGCCTGCACCCCTCCTGCACCGTAATCCTCAGCCCAGGACCTGCACCCCAGACCTCCCCCCTGAAACCCCACCCAGAGCCTTAGACAGGTGGAGGCGGAGTTTGAGGGGGGCAGAGTTGGGGGGGCAGGTTCTGGGCACCACCAAAATTTCTACAAACTTGCCTCCCATGCTTGCTGCTGGACCCTAGGATGGCATGAAGAAAACACCTGACCATGCATATTGAGGGAGAATCCAGGATCCACTGAAGCCACTGGCAAAACTGCCACTCACCTTAACAGGGCCAAGATTTCACTCTATGTATATTTCCATCACAGCTGGGGCTGTACTTTGCAAATAGGCTTTGGAAATGGGAGTGTTTCCCTGAGGCTCCTTTCAAAATCCCAACGTATATCATTAACAGTCAGTTATGTAGCGATTTACATCTTCTAAGAGGCACATAAGCATTCATCAGTTTACCCTCCCAATGCCCCTGGGAAGCAGAGGTTATTTGTTATCCCCTCCCCCACTTTTTAAAATTTTAAACAGACATGGGAACTGAGGCGGAGAAAGTCCGTCGATTTGTCCAACACCAGACACTGAGTTGGCAGCAGAGCTGATGTCAGAGAACTTTCGAGCTCGCAGGCCACTAACTCCCACTTCTTTTCAGATCAGTTATCAACAAATTATTGTTGACAGCTAGGAAGGAACCGCCTTGAAAAATGCACAGGGCAGTGTTGGCGTTATTAGATATTTTCCCCTTGTTCCGACAATCTGCTGTCTATGGAAGGGAACCATTAGGCATCTGCAGGTATGACGCAGCAAACATTTCTTGCATTCATGGGCAGTGATTTTAGAATCCCTTAGGAATATCTGTGACCAGGATTAGGGATAAAGGGGGGAGATCTCTTTAAACATTGATGGCATGAGGAAAAGTGCCTCTCAGAACATTATTTGCAGCCTCAGATTATTTCCACAGCTGTCAATAGTTCTCTCCACCAGTGCATTGTTCTCACCTACTTGTCAGCGCTGAAAGCCACCCTGCTGTTTCAGGATCTGATGTACATTCCTCCACAGATGCAGGGAGGTGAGGCAGCTCAGCAGTTGGTGTGTGACAGGACTGTAGGAATAGCACCAGCAGCAAGAAGATCTATTAACAGTTGACACTTGACACATAGAATCAGTGGGAAACTAGGAATTTTTGGTGGTTTCCTAGGGGTCTAGTAACACCCCAATTGTACTTGCATCAAAGGAAAAGAAAGCTGCTTAATCTTCTTACCACCTGTGCCACCCTAGTGCAGCAAAACAAAATCAGGGTAAATAAGCCTGTTGAAATCAGTGTCAATTCATCTGAAATATGCAGACAACCCAAAAGCAGAGGAATGCATTAAACACACAGTCAGTAAGAGCCATATTTGGACAGTGGCCTCATGCTAAATGGCAATACTGGGTCTCTTCTTTGGCCCTATGGTCAACTGACGGGCCTCTCAGCAGGACACAAAGCTTTTATCAAGTCTCCATCAGGCCATTCAACCAAAATGGGGGGAAAAATATCCATCTATCTGTAAGAACCTTTGACAGTCTCTACGCAAAAGAATAAATGGACACAAATCTGACATCAGGAATCATAACATTCAAAAACCAGTAGGAAAGCACTTCAATCTCTCTGTTACTCAGTATCAGACCTAAAAGTGGCAATTCTTCAATGACAACAAAACTTCAAAAACAGACTCCAATATGAAGCTGAAGAACTGGAATTAATTGCAAACTAGATATCATCAGATTAGGCCTGGATAAAGATTGGGAGTGGTTGGGTCATTACAAAACCTAAACTTAATTTCCCCAATACTAATTTCTCCCTACGGTTACTCACACCTTCTTCTCAACTATCTGTAATGGGCCACTCTCATTACCTCTTCAAAAGTTATTTTTCCTCCCTTGGTATCCTGCTGTTAATTGATTTATCTCATTAGACTGACCTCATACTTGGTAAGGCAACCCCCATCCTTTCATGTATTTATACCTGCTCCTGTATTTTCCACTCCATGCATCTGATGAAGTGGGTTCTAGCCCATGAAAGCTTATGCCCAAATAAATTTGTTAATCTCTAAGGTGCCACAAGGACACTGTGTTGTTTTTGTTCATTGTGTAGCAGTGTCAGATAGAAAGAGCCTAAGAGGTTTGGAAAAATCTGCTCCCCCTGAACAATAACATAATACTTTGCTATAGCATCTTTCATCTGAAGGTCTCCAACTGCTTAGTACCGAAGAAGTAGTCATGGGCTTGACCCTCACCTGGCATCTTCAAAATGGACTCTCTCCTTTTACTTAAGTGGAGCCACACTGATTTACACTAGTTGAGGATCTGGCCTCCAAGGGTTTGTCTTCACTGCAGCTGGTAACGAGCCTCCCAGCCCAGGTAGACAGACTCATGCTAGCTCCGACTAAGCTAGCATGCTAAAAATAGCCATGTGGATGTTGCAGCTCAGGCTCTGAAACCCACCCTGGGTTTGAGCTCGGGTGGCTAGCCCCAGACTCCACTGGAGGAACAACTTTTACACTGCTATTTTTAGCATGTTAGCTCCAGCAAAATTAGCATGAATCTATCTACCTGGCCTGGGATACTTGCTCCAAGCTACAGTGTAGCCATACCCTTGGATGCACAAACCCCTTTGTGAGGCATGTGAGGAGTACAACTCCTATTTTACAGCTAAGTAAATGGAGAATATGGTAAATTTGCCAAAAAGTAACACAGCAAATAAAAGACCCAATAATAGAACTGAGGTGTCCTGTCTCCCCAGTCTCATTCTCTAGCCAGTAGATAACTCTCTCTCCAAAACAGAGTGGAGGATTTTCAGTGGCTCAGTAGTTTACAGTCCTACCCCATATGTGCCAAACATCTCAATTCAGCATGGTCAGGCCTGTCACAGATTGAAATGTCAGTAGAGGTGGTTTTGGAACAAATGGATAATTTAAACAGTAATAAGTCACCAGGACGAGAAGGTATACACTCGAGTTATGAAGGAAATCAAATATGAAATTGAAGAACTATAACTATGGTATGTAACCTATCCCTTAAATCAGCCTCTGAACCACATGACTGATGAAGAACTAATGTAATGCTGATTTTTAAAAAAGGATCCACAGGCCATCATGGCAATTACAGGTTGGTAAACCTAACTTCAGTACCAGGCACATTGGTTGAAACTATAGTAAAAAGCAGAATGATCAGACTCAGAGATGAACACAATGTGTTGGGGACAAGTCAACATGACTTTTGGAAAGGGAAATCATGCCTCACTAATCTATTAGAATGTTTTGAGGCTGACAACAAGTATGTGTTCAAGAGTGATCCAGTATCTGTACTGGGACCTGTGCTGTTTGACATATTGATAAATGCTCTGGAAAAGGGGCAAACAGTGAGATGGCAAAGTTTGCAGATGATCCAAAATTACTTAAGATAGTTAAGTCCAAAGCAGACTGCAAAGAGTTACAAAGAGGTCTGTCATAAGTAGATAGGTAAGGTAAGGGTTAATTTTCTTTTGCCTGTAAAGGGGAACCAAACACCTGACCAGAGGACCAATCAGAGAACTGGATTGTTTAAAGTCAGGGGCGGGAATTTGTATACTCGGGGTCTTTGTTGTTTTCTCGGCTATGGGTAAACAAGTTTCCTTCTATCTTCCTCTTATCTCAAATATTCTACTAAAAGTCTGTGAGTACAAAGGAAAGCAAAGTAATTCGGCTATGAAGAGCTTTGTGTTGTAGGTACAGATGTGGATTGCTGTGTCTTTGTTGCTTCCTCGGCTGTGAGGGACAAGCTTTCTCCTAACTCCATCTTATCTCAAAGTTTCTCCTAAACATCTGTGAGTACAAAGGAAAGCAAAGTAATTCGGCTATGATGAGCTTTGTGTTGTATTTACATGTATGTTGATTTGTTGGACTGGTTTAATCGGGCTATCTTTTAAATCAGACTGTTTATTCATATTTTCTTATAAGCAAGAGCCTGTATTGAGTTTCTTAATGCAAGATTGTTGTTTTATATTTTCTTTCTTTTTTTTCTATAAAGTTTTCTTTTTAAACCTTGTGGAAGTTTCTTTTCCTAGTGAGGCAGAGGGGGGAGGGAAAAGCCCAAACTCTGTGTCTCACCTTCCTATTGTCCCAGGGCGGGAAAGGCTGCAGGACAAAGGGAGGGGGAATCTCTTGTGTGAGCTGACTAGGTGAATGCCTAGCCTCGGGGAAGCTAGATTGCCTCTCCGGTTGTATTCAAGGAGTGAAGTATAGCATTGCACCGGCTAACCCAGAAAGGGGGGGGGGAGCTGGGAGAGGAGAGAGAGAGAGACCCAGGGGTCTGGGTCTTGGGGGTCCCCCAAAGGAAGGGTTGGGGACACCAGAGAGAGGAAAGGGGGGTCAGGCCCTATAATTCCTGACCTGGTGGCAGCGAGAATATCCAAGCTGGTAGTGAGCTTGGGGGAGTTTCAATAAAGCCCCCAGATTTTGGACGCTAAAGTCCAGGTTTGGGACAGGAGGCTTTATTACAAGGTCTCATAAAACAGGGTGATTGAGCAACAAAAAGGCAGAAGAAATTCAATGTTGATAAATGCAAAGTAATGCACATTGGAAAACATCATCCCAACGATACATACAAAATTAGGCGTTCTAAATGAGCTGTCACCTCTCAAGAAAGAGATTTTGGAGATGTGAATAGGTCTCTGAAACCATCTGCTCAATGTTCAGTGGCAGTGAAAAAAGTTAACTGAATGATAGGAACTATTAGAAAAGAGATACATAATAAGACAAAAAATATAATCCATCCATACCTTAAAACACTGCATGCAGTTCTGATTGCCCCATCTCATTTGGAAAAAGTAAAGAACAGGGCAACTGAAAATATTAAGGGTATGGAACAGCTTGCATATAAGGAGAGATTAAAAGGACTGGGACTGTTCATCTTAATAAAAGAGATGACTAAGGGAAGATATGATAGAGGTCTATAAAATCATCGGTGTTGTAGAGAGGGTGAATAAGGAAACCCCTTCACATAACACAAGAACCAGGGATCACCCAATGAAATTAATGGGCAGCAGATTTCAAAAGAAACATAAGGAAGTACTTCTTCACACAACAAATAGTGAATCTGTGGAACTCGTTGCCAGGGGATGTTGTGAAGGCCAAAAGTATACTAGTTCAAAAAAGAATTAGGTAAAGTTCATGGAGGATAGGACCGTCAATGGTTATTAGCCAAGACGGTAAGGGACACTACCCTTTCCTCTGGGTGTCCCTAAACCTCCGACTGCTGGGACTGGATGTCATTTGATAATGGCTCGGTTCTCTTCATTCCTTCTGAAGCATCTGATACTAGTCACTGTTGAAAGACAGGATTGTGGGCTAAATGGACGATTGGTCTGACCAGTATGGCCAGTTTTATGTCATCAAAATATTTTAAAGCTTTCCTTCAAAAAGTTCCCCCAGTCCGGTGTATTTCAATGAAGTGGACACGTATCCCTATTCAGGTCTCTTAGAGGTTGGCAAGTAGATGTTCCTCTCACCACTACTCACAACGGTGTATGTGAGCTGCTATGCCTGTAGGCATTACTGCTAGACACAATGCTGTTAAAGGTGTTCTTTATGTCTCTTGTGCTGGAACAGCAGCCCCACTGATCAGCACCGTAATAGAATTAGTTCTTGGAAGTGAATTCCCATTAGGATGAGGGTATCTGAGGCAACCAGAATTTGGAGGCGGTACTAGTGGTTCTTAGGCATTTTAATTTGTAAATAAGTGCAGCAAAAAAATAGCGTGACTTTCATTTTAATTTTTTTTAAATAAATTGGCAGAGCGGATGCTTGGGCAGCAGCCCAGCTTCCACTGGAGTTGTTTATGCCATGAACAAGGAGTAAAGCCATTTCCCAATGCCCACCCTGTCTGTCTTGCATGAAATCAGCTCGGGTATTCCTGGAAGCTGAACCTCTCTGCAAGTGCCTCTCTGCCACCACTGCCCATGAGTTAAGGCTGGATTGAAAGCTGATCTAAAACATTTTCTGTGCTCCAACAGAGTCTAAGAGTATGGAAATGAGGGAGGCATTCATCTAAAGAAAACTTGGGGCCTTCTTTCCCATCCCTGGCTTTAAAATCTAGGAATCCCTTATGATTTCTTTCTCATTGTGAGCATGTAATAACAACTCCCCTGCAAGATTAGATGTGGTGGAGAATGTTGGTTCCTCTCCTCACAAACACTATTCCCCTGCCTGGCGCACCATCCCAGATGCATGCTAATAAGAGGTAATCTGGAGTGACATTGAATTAATAATGTGATAGTTAAAGAACTTGCATTTCTGTGAAATAATCTGAGCAGGTTAAATAAAATCACTGACAGGAGGACAAATAACCAATGCTAAAGTCCCATGACTAGTTTAAATTAATTCTTTGGTGCCAAATGCATTCATTCTGCGGAAGACAAAGTGGTGAATAGTTCCCGGTTGCTTAATGGAATAAGGACATTTGCAAATGATTGTTTTGTTGGGTTATAAAGCTTGACATTTTCTACTGAGAAATGGATATAGACAAGCCGTTATGAAACAGAAACTGTATATGGTAAGTATTGCATTTTTGTTAAAAGTTAAAAAAAACCAACTTGTTTCCTAAAATAAACAGTCACCTTTGGCCTGATTTTCAGAAGTGCCGACACCCACAACTCCACACAAAATCAATAGACAATGACAGTGCTCCATACCATATCTCTTAACTTGCAAATGCCCACATGTGAGACAGTCTTTGACAGAGACCCTTAATGAGGAATGCCAACAAATTGCTCTGCAGGAAACAAACTGCTGTGAAACTCATTCCTTCAGCGAAACTAACTCTTGATAGAACCTGCATTTCATAATCGTTTATTTCTGAGATGAAACCATTTTCAACAGCCAAAGTGAGCGGACACCACATTTATGAAGTAACTTGGGGACAGCAATAAGTGACATCCCTCAAAATTAGGTACGTTTGAGAGGCCAAATCAGGAACATACATAATTCACATCAAATTCATGTGTGATTTGAACATTTATGGAGAATATTTTTTCATTTTTAAACCTAAAAAGCAGCTGATGTGCAACTTAATATCTGCAGGGAATGAGTGAGGGATATTAGCTGTCTTGTGGCCTTGACCAACTCCAGTTGGATGAGCCTGTCAATTGGGTGGACTGGTAATCCTTCAAATTTCACATGTAACTACCTGGAAATTATCCTGTAGAATGACCTAATGCTTGAATATATGGTTCTCAGCTTTGCAACACCTAGCAAAATTGTAGGCTAGCAACTCAGAGACTGTTGGGGAGGCCCAGTAGATAAGCCACTGGACTAGAGCTCAGAAGACATGGGTTCTAATTCCCAACTCTACCACTGACCTGCTATGTGACTCTGGGCAAGTCATTTTAATCTCTCTATGCCTCTACTTTCCCATCTGTAAAATGGGGATAAAGATGCCTCTTTTGTAAAGTGCTTTGAGATCTACAGATGAAGACCATTATATAAGTAGCAAGGTATTAACATGGAATTGGCAACTAATTTTACCACTTTCAAAAGACAGTTACAGAGGTTATCAACAGAACTGGGTGAAAATGGTGAAAGCTTTGCTGCAAAATTTCACACACAGATTTTCACCGTTTAGGTTTTTCTTCACTCTCCTCAAATTTTGCGTTTGTGCATTGAAAACATGCACACACACAGAGAATTTTTAACAGCGAGGATGATTTCCCACTGAAACAGCTTACCATGGGAAGTGGTAAATTCACCACTTGTCTTTAAATCAAAATTGGATCTCTTCCTAAAAGATATGATCTATTACAACCACAAGTTGTTGGTCTTAAGTAGTAGGGGAAAATAATTCCTAGCACTGTAGAAATTACTGGCTGGAATTTTATAGTCTGAGTTACAGATGTCAGACTAGATGATCAGAGTGGTTCTTTTTGCCCTTAACATTTACAGACCTCAAAATCTAAAAATTCTTAGACAAGATTTGTGGTTAAGGCACTAGAAGAGAACTCTGGAGATCTGAGTTCAGTTCTCAGATACACCCTGCATGACCTTGGGCAAGTCACTCAGGGACAGATTTTCCAAGGCATTTAGGTGCCTAAAGTTGCAGATAGGTGCCTAGCTCCCATCAGTTTCAGTGGCAGTCAGACTCTCAGGTACTTTTAAAAAATCACACTAGGTCCCTATCTGCATCTTTAGGCACCTAAGTATCTTAAAAAATCTGCCCCTTAAAGCGTAATCATGCATTGCTGGAGTCACTGGACGTTTAGCTAGTGATGTCAACGGGAGCAGAAGCAGGTCCTTAGTGTCTCTGTGTTTCAGTTTCCTATTTATAAAATGGACATAGTAATACTTCCTTTCTCCCATGTCTGTCTTGCCAGTTTAGACCCCGATCCTACACAGTAATATGCATGTGCTTAAATTTCCACACTGTGACTAATCCCACTGAAGTCAATGTCATCATTCATAACATGTAAAGTTAAGGACCTGTGTAATTCTGTGCAGGATTGGGGCCTTTGGACTGTAAACTCTTTGGAGCACAATCACTTAGGGTACGTCTACACCACCCGCCAGATCAGCGGGTAGCGATCGATCTATCGGGGAGCAATTTATTGCGTGTAGTGTAGATGCGATAAATCAATCCCCGATCGCTCTCCCGTTGACTGCTGAACGCCAGCAGTGCGAGAGGCAGAAGCAAAGTTGATGGGGGAGCCGCAGCCGTCGATCCAGTGCTGCGAGGACGCGAAGTAAGTAATTTTAATTCGATCTAAGATACGTCGACTTCAGCCACACTATTCTCATAGTTGAAGTTGCGTATCTTATATCGATCTCCCCCACAGTGTAGACTAGGCCTTATTTTCTGTTGTGCAGTAACTTGCACTCAGTGGAGATAATAAAAATAGAAACAATTAATAAAATTTCACATTTCATTTATCGCCAAACAAAGAAAAATTTAGGCTCTTAACAAGCAAGGTCACTCTCCATTACGCAATACACAAATAAGCAAGACATCAAAGACAAGAATTAGAGTTGATATGGGACTTTTAAACCCAAATCAAATTAGTATGTTAAAGAGAGATCTTTGATTCAAGCTCAACAATGGTGATTTTTTTAGTTTTGTTTTCTACTTAATCAGCCTCACAGCCCACTGTGCAGTCATATGCTACGAAAACATATCAAAGGGAGTAAACATTCTGTTTCAGCTCCATAGATCCTTTTTACCTAATTATCTTACTTAGATGATCTTTTAATTTATATTCTGCACGTCCCACCTTTTCACACAAGTTTTCCCTTGGTAACAAGGGCTGAAGAATGACCAGCATCAGGTCTCATAAACAGAAAAGATTGAAAAACATCAAAAACATGAATGAATTAAGGAATGGTAGAAAGATTTTTAACATCATAGTATCAGAGTTGGTTTCTTGGGAAACTAATGATGAAAGGGTTCCTGGAAGAAGGAAATTCTAAAAAGTGGCTTGAAGGAACTTGGCTGAGATAGAAAGACAGAAAAGGCATGAAAGAAGATAAAGATAAAAGTGGGAAAAGAACCAATAAGAGCAATTCAGCAAGAGGCTTAGGAGGGAGAGTGGGGGAAACACAAGAAAGGACAGTATCATTATGCAGATGCTTAAGAGTGACCAGAAGTCTGAACTTCATTCCAACAGAGCAAACCAAGGGGTTCAAAGAGAGTGACATGGTCACAGCACTGGAGAATGATGGTTGTTTTCCCAGCAGCATTTTGGATGGCTTGCAGGGGAATATCAGGAGAACCAAGGAAACAAAACAGGTGATGAGGCAGGAGATGACTAAGGAATGGAATGGACAAGATTTTGATGGTACAGACTGAAAAGATGAATTCTGGAGATGTTGCAGAGGAAGACATGACAGGATTTTGAGACAGCTCTGATGTTGTTGGTGGGGGGGAGGTAAAGTTAAAAAGAAATGTCGAGTATGACATACTGTGTCTGATCAGTTGAAGGCAGCTTTCCCTAGCACATTTAGGGGGATACTTTTACTAATGACTGTAAGAGAGAACATGGCATTTGGGAAAACAGATTGGTCATGGGGAAAAATTCCATTCTTGATCAGTAATGTTCCAGCACAGTGTCTTCTTGACATACTATTTTGGGATGGCTTTTTCTTCCTGGATCTTGAAGAGGCGTGGATATTAATATGAAGGGATGAGACTTAACATTTAACGATCCAGTACTCATATGGCACCCATTGCCATAGTACCTGAGCATCTAAGAACCAAAAAGAGCTTTCATTAACCTGTTTGTGGAAATTGTGAGTCATTGTGTGGGGGGAGCTGGAAGAGACAAGAAGGCTGAAGAAAATTCTTATTCGTTCATTAAATATTAAATTCATCTTGGCACAGCACCAATTTATATCCCAGAAACCAGAGAAGAACCATTCCTCTTCATCATGACTGTAATACAATCAGCTGACAGCAGCATTACTCCAGGCAATGTTAACTGAAAGAGTTTATATCTGACATCTGTAATTTCATGTTAACAAAATAGTTAAGCTCCTGCATCCCTCGTATCTTGTGCGTCCAAGAAGCCCAGGGCTTTGACTTTTCTTTATAAGCAACGTGTCAGGGAAAGGGCAAGGAGAGGTTACTCAACTGTAACTGGAGTACTTCCAGATGTGTGTCTCAGTCAGTGTTCCACTTCAGGTGTGCATGCACCTCTGGACCTTTGATCAGAGATTTGTGGTAGCAGCGACTGGTCAGCCTATACATATGCCCTTCACACCCTCATGCCCCTCATTAAGGATATAGAGAGCTATGTGGGTGAACCACCCTCAGTTCCTTCTCTGCCACAAAGCCCCACATGGGATTTTCAGAAGCAGAGGGGAAGGAGAGTGGGGAGCAAAGCGCCCACAGTGACACACATCAAAGAACTCGTTACCACATGGGATGAGTAACCTCTCCTTCTTCGAGTAGTGTCCCTATGGGTGGTCCACTTTGAGTCACTCCTGAGCAGTAAGTACCTACAAAGGAGGGAACTTTGGGGCAAAGTTCAGCATTGAACAGAAAACTGCATTATACTGTAGCGTCTGGTCTAGCAGTGTGAACGAAAGCATAATGGTTGGAGAAAGTATGCAGAGATGTCCAGATTCTGGCTCTGCTGATTTCAGCAACAGGTACGTCTTGATAAAGGCTACAGACAGACTGCAGTCTTGTAGAATGAGCTGTCACTCTAAGGGGAGTGAGAACATCAGCCAACTCATACACCCAGAGATCCACCTTCAGAGTCTCTGTGTGGAGATTGTCGATTCCTGTGATCACTTTGCAATCAACATAAAAAGCCTAGGAGATTTTCTAAAGGGTCTGGTTCTATCCAGGTAAAAGGCCGATGCTCACCTGACACCTAGGACATGAAAAGCAGTCTCCTGTCTAGTTTAATGTGGCTCTGGGGAAAACACTGGAAGGTGAATAGTCTGACTGATATGAAATTCAGAAGAGACCACAGGTAAACATTTTGGATGGGGTTAATGTGACACCTTTTCTCTAGAAAACACTGTGAATGGAGGATCTGTGATTAGAGGCCCCAGCTTTCTGACTCTTTGGGAAGAGGTGACGACCACCAAGAAGGCTGTCTTCATAGATGAATGTAACAAGGAGAATGTAGCTCGTGACTCAAAGGTGTGTTTCACAAGGCAATTAAGGGTCAAATCCTAGATTGGAGTAGGATGCCTGATTGGCAAGAAGCAATTCACTAGACCTCTTAACAATCTCACTGTGGTAGGATGGATTAAGACTGAAAAATCCTCTACTGGAAATTGTAATGGCTGCTAAGTGAACCTTAATGAAATTCTCAAAAAGTCCTGATCTTTTCAGTTCCAACAGGTAATCCAAGATTGTGGACTAAGAAGAACAAGCTGGTGAAAGCTGATGACGATTACACCAAGATTATGTTTCCACTTCTGAAGGTAAGTATACCTTATAGATTCCTTTCTACTATTTAATAATACCTGTTGCGTTTCTAATGAACAGGAAGTCTCTAACTCTGAGAACCATTGAGGAGCCATGCTTGGAGCCACAGAACCTCCAGTTTAGGGTGAAGTATCTGACTGCCATCCTGAGACAACAGAGGGGAGCTGCTCAGAAGCTGCCATGGTGGGTGGGAGGCGAGTCGGATGAGGTAAAGATACCAAATCTGTCTTGGCAGCGTTGGAGCAATCAAAATGACTCTGTCTTGGTTTTCCTTGATCTTGCTGAGAACTTTTAGAAGCAATGGGATTCATGGATACACCTATAGAAGGCCTCCTATCCAGGAAATGATAAAGGCATCTGCTAGAGATTGGGGATCTAGACCTCCCTTGGTACGCAATTTGCTGCCCTTCATATTCGCTGGCGTAGCAAAAGGATCAACTCCTGGGAATCCCAACAGTAAGAATATTCTATTGAGGACCTTGGGGTCCAGCTCCCATTTGTAATTTAAGAAGAAGTGTCTGCTGAGATCATCTGCCATAGTGTTTTTAACACCGGGAAGTAAGAAACTGAGATGACTATCTAGTTGGCTATGCACCAACTCCAGAGTTTCGTTTTGTTGCAGAGAGAGAGGGAATGTGTACCTCCTTGACAATTGATACAATACATGCAAGCCAAACTGTCCTTATCTTGATTGACGTGGCTCTGATTAGAGGAAGAAAGTAAAGGCAAGTATTTCTGACTGCTCTCAGCTCTAGAAGGTTGGTATGGAGGAACTGTTTTTGCAGTGATCATTTGCCTGAATTGTATGAGGTCCCAGCTGTGCTTCCCATCTCAAAAGTGACGTGACTGATGTTATCATGACAGTAGGTGGATTCTGGATAAATGGGACTCCTGCACAGGTATTGGCAGGTTCCTTCTGCCAGTGGAGTGACTGCAGAACCCACTGGGGAACAGACAAGCTAGACCTTGTAAAGCCATCCCTGGAGACACTGAAGATGTAACCTGATGTATTGAATTACAAAAATGCAAGATGTCATGTATCCCAGCAGCTGAAGACTATTTTCTTATTTGCATGAGGGGATTGCACTGGATTTTTGAGATGAGATTATTTAGGGCGAGAAATCTGTTGGAACAGAGATAAGCCCTGACTGCCACCACATCCAGAAAAGCTCCTATAAAATTTAGACATTAAAATGGTATCAAAATGGACTTCTCGAGATTGAATTGGAGGGCTAGGTGGTGGAACATGGACCATGTCACCTATATCACCACCAATAATACTTCCTGGTAAGATCTGCCTCTAATCAACCAATCATCCAGATAAGGGAAGACTATTATGCCTGGACAACTAAGATGCATCGCTATGACCACTATAATCTTTGAGAATACCTTTGGGGCTGAGGAAAGGCTGAAAGGGAGCACCCAGTATTGCTAGTGGTCATGGTTGAATAAGAACTGAAGAAACTGCCTGTGAAAAGGGTGGATTACTGTATGAAAGTATGTAGCTTGTAGGTTGAGAGTCACAAACCAATCTCTGGAATCTAGAAGGGAAATGTGGCTGTAAAGCTCAATGTTTGCTGTTTCATATATTTGTTCAGACATCTGAGGTCTAGTGTTGACCTCCAACCTCTGTTCTTTTTGAGAACCATAAAGTACTGTGAGTAGAATCCCTTTTCCCTATGCTGTACAGGAACTGGCTCTATGGCCCCAAAACATAGAAGAAAACAGTCTTGTGCCAGCCATTGATTGTGAGATGGGTCCCTGAAAAGGGATGGGGAATGGGGGTGATAGGGAGGGATGGAATTGAAATGAAAGCTGTAACCAGATGTTATGACTTCCAACACCCATTTGTCCAATGTGATCCAGGTGAAATTGGGAAAGGCAGTATACAAAGGCAGTATTAGGAAATGGAGGATAGGATGGTGTAGCAGTAAATTCCTGTCAATAGGAAGGTTCAGACTCTCAGTCAGGCCATCAGAAATGGTGCTTGGAAGACGTAGATAACTGGCTTCTTCTTTGAATAGCTAGTCTGTTGGTCGGTCACTTTGGTGGCCTACAGAAGTTAGAAAAATGGGCTGGACAAAATCTTGTGCGGTCTGAGACCTACTAAGCCTTCTTTTGTTCACAGGTATAGATCCCAAGGAATTTGAGCCTGGCCCTCAAGTCTTTCAGAGTGTGAAGTGAATCACTGGTAGACTGAGCAAATTGTTTGTGGCCATCAAAATGAAGGTCTTCAACAGTACTCTGTACCTCCCTAGGGAAACCTGACATCCACAGCCGATGCTCATCACATGATTACGGTGGATATGGATTGTGCTGCACTACTGGCAGTATCTAAGGATGCCTGTAATGATGTTTTTGCCAAAAGATAACCTTCCTGTATGATAGCCTGGAATGGCTCCCAATGCTCCTCTGGAAGGTGTTCAATAAAATAATTAAACTTGTAGTTTAAATAATTGTATTTCACCATAAGCACCTAGTGGTTTGCAACCTGAAACTATAGTGCAGCTAAGGAGTAGGACTTTTGACCAAAGAAGTGAAGTCTCTTGTGGTCTTTGGAATAAGGGGTAGACTTAGAATTGTGACGTCTACCACATTCACTGATGGTGCCCACTACCAAAGAGTTCAATATAGAGTTAGAAAAAAAATTAGAATCCCTGGGTGAGATATAGCACTTTTTATCCTCATGTTTGCAAGTAGGTAGTGTGGTAGTTGGAGTCTGGCACAGGATTTTAGTAGGCTCCAGCAAAGCTTCATTGAGAGAGATGTCTAGCTGCACAGAGGCTGAGCTGTGTTAAATGTCAAGTTTAGGGTGGGACTCCAGGACCTCCTCTAACAGAATTTGAAGTGTATTAACAATACATCAGCTCCTGAAACATCGTGAAGTCATTTGCCACAGAAGGTGATAGAGGCATGATGGCTTCATCAGGTGATGATGATGAAATATTAGTAACAGGTGTCACCTCTTTGCCAGCCCTTGCCTCCCACTCCTGAAAAGTCTCCTCTTCTTGGGAAGTGGGAGGGAAGGTTGAAAAGAATGCCCTGTCTATGCTCCCTTCTGGAGTGGGTAGATGCAGACCTAAATTGTTATTGGTAAATAGCTCAAGGATCCCAAAAAGTCCACCATGGGGGATTATATGGCATAGGGGGAGGCATCTACTGAGAGTCATACCAAGATGGTGGGAGTTGAGGTCTTTTCCCTCCCAGTGTTGGTATGTATGGATGAATTATCCCTCCTAGAATGAACAGGAGAACTGTGTACTGAAATTTGAGAGTCAAAGGAGTCCTCCTCAAAATATTCCAGGGGAGGTGATAATTATTCGCCCTGTATCATTGAAATTGGTGAGTAAAATGGCCTCAGTGACAGAGGTATAAATGGTGACCCAGCAGATCTATTATTGCAAGATGACCATTATCAGTAAGTAACAGAGATTCTGGCTCAGTGGAGATTCATAGATTTTAATGTCAGGAAGTCATCTAGTATGACCTCTTGAACACTGCAGGCCACCAAACCCCATGCTCTTACTCCTGTAATAGACCCCTAATCTCTGGCTGAGTTACTGAAGTCCTCAAATCATAAAGACTTCAAGTTACAAAGAATTCATCATTTACACTAGTTTAACCCTGCAAGTGACCTACACCCCATGCTGCAAAGGACAGCAAAAAACCCCAGGGTCTCTGCCAACCTGACCCAGGAGAAAATTCCTTCCTTACCCCAAATATGGCAATCAGTGAGCCCCTGAACATGTGAGTAAGACCCACCAGGCAGACACCTAGGGAAGAACACAGTAACTCAGAGTCCTTTCCATCTAGTGTCCCGTCTCCAGTCCTTGGGGATTTTTGCTACTTGCAGTTGCTGATGAGTTACATGCCATTGTAGGCAGTCCCATCATACCATCCCCTCCATAAACCCATCAAGCTCAGTCTTGAAGCCAGTTAAGTTTTTGCCCCCACTGATCCCCTTGGAAGGCTGTTTCAGAACTTCACTCTGCTAATGGTTAAAAACCTTCACCTAATTTCAAGCCTAAACTTGTTGATGACTAGTTTATATCCATTTGTTCCTGTGTCCACACATTGACCCTTAACTTAAATAACTCCTCCTCTCCCTTGTATTTTTGCCTCTGATGTATTTATAGAGAGCAATCAGATCTTCCCCAAGTCTTCTTTTGGTTAGGCTAAACAAACCAAGCTCTGAGTCTCCTCTCATAAGGTAGGGTTTCCATTCCTCAGATCATCTTAGTAGCCCTTCTCTGCACCTGTTCCAGCTGGAATTCATCTTTCTTAAACATGGGAGACCAGAATTGCACACAGTATTCCAGATGCGGTCTGTAACGGGATCCCCATGGTGCAGCCTGGGACTGCGGGACTGCTCTGCCTCCTTAACTCTCCAGCCTGGGCTGTTTCTCACAATGCCTTGCTAATGATAAGCAGCAAAGCCATCCAGACGCTGTCACCAATGCCTTGTATACTAGTACTAACAGTCCCCTATCTCTACTGGAAATACCTCGCCTCGTGCATCCTAGGACTGCATTAGCCCCTTTTAACGGCTGCATCACAATGATAGCTTATAGTCATCCTGTGATCAACAAATACATCCAGGTCTCTCTCTTCCTCTCTGGCTTCCAATTAATAAGTGGCCAGTTTATAGCAAATATTCTTGTTGTTAATCCCTAAATGCATGACCTTGCATTTCCACCTTTCAATTCTCATATTAATCCCCATCTTCTCCAAATTAATAATAATTATAATTATTATTATTATTCCCCATGTGCAACTGTATTAAATACCTCCCTGAAATGCAGGTACATTAGATCTACAAGGAGGTCTTTACTGCTGCGGTACTGGTGGTATATAGGTGGAAGTTCACTGATTTTCGGTGGCAGTCAGCTTTCATATTGATGGTAGAGAATTCAAACACCTGGTATGAGAAAGACCATAAGAACATAAGAACGGCCACACTGAGTCAGACCAAAGGTCCATCAAGCCCAGTATCCTGTCCTCTGACAGTGGCCAATGGCAGGTGCCCCAAAGGGAATAAACAGATAGGTTATCATCAAGTGATCCATCCCCTGTCACCTAATCCCAGCTTCTGGCAAACAGAGGCAAGGGACACCATTTCTCATCTAGCTCACTTTTGAACCCTGTTATAGTATTGGCCTTCACAATACCCTCTGGCAAGGAGTTCCAGAAGTTGACAGTGCGTTGTGTGAAAAAAACACTTTCTTGTGTTTGTTTTAAACCTATTACCTATTAATTTCATTTGGTGGCCCCTTCTTCTTGTATTATGAGGAGTAAATAACACTTCCTTATTTACTTTCTCTATACCACTCATGATTGTATAGACCTCTATCATATCCCCCCTTAGGCGCCTCTTTTCCAAGCTGAAAAGTCCCAGTCTTATTAATCTCTCCTCATACAGAAGTCATTCTATAGCCCTAATCATTTTTGTTGCCCTTTTCTGAACTTTTTCCAATTCCAATATATCTTTTTTGAGATGGGACAACCAGATCTGCAAGCAATATTCAAGGTATGGGCGCAACATGGATTTATATAGACGCAATATGATATTTTGTGTCTTATTATCTATCCCTTTCTTGATAGAGTCAGGGGTCAAAGTCTGTCAGTACCAATGCAGCACCTGATGATAGTATAGGTACTGAAGGGATAACAAAGTCTGATGATGCAGACCTCTAAGGTAGAAGCTCTACGAACCTGGGTTTGACTGTCCAAAGCTGAAGAGGTCCTTGGTACCAAATCTGGTTTAGAGATACGACTCTTAGAAGATGCTTTAGAAGCCTTCATGGTACCAGAGCACTTGGAGCCTCACAGGAACTCCCTTTGGGACCTGAGGTCTCCGGAGCCTTCTTGTGGGACTGTGATTGAGATTTCATGGGAGAACTAGTGTGCTTACTATTTTTATCGGTCAGAGGCTCAGATGGTATTAGCAGGAGTGTTGTAAGCAAGACACAAGAAGTAATTCTTCTACAGTACTCTGTGCTGAACAGGCCTCAACTGGAGTATTGTTTCCAGTTCTGGGTGCCACATTTCAGCAAGGGTGTGGACAAATTGGAGAGAATCCACAGAAGAGCAACAAAAATGATTAAAGGTCTAGAAAACATGACCTATGAGAGAAGATTGAAAAAATTGGATTTGTTTAGTCTGGAAAAGAGAAGACTGAGGGGGGACACGATAACAGTTTTCAAGTACGTAAAAGGTTGTTACAAGGAGGAGGGAAAAATTGTTGTTCTTAACCTCTGAGGATAGGACAAGAAGAAATGGGCTTAAATTGCAGCAAGGAAGGTTTAGGTTGGACATTAGGAAAAACTTCCTAACAGTCAGGGCGGTTAAGCACTGGAACAATTTGCCTAGGGAGGCTGTGGAATCTCCATCACTGGAGATTTTTAAGAGCAGGTTAGACAAACATTTGTCAGGAATGGTTTAGATAATACTTAGTCCTGTCATGAGTGCAGGGGACTGGAATAGATGACCTCTCGAGGTCCCTCCCAATCCTATGAATCTATGGTACAGCTCTCTGAGTTCTGGGTACTGTCGCAAAAGCTGTCTCTCTTGAAGCCTTTGGTGACCAATACCCACACACTGAAGATGATTCTTTTGTGCTTGAATCTCTAGAGACTCTCAGTGACCATGGACTTGAGGCAGATGGAGCATTCATGGTAATGGAAGCTCTGTATATAGGGTGTCCTCAGTACTGCATCAGAAGCCAGTCGTAATGCTTGCTCCATCATTAAAAGTCTAGATTTGACATCTCTGTTCTTTCAAGAGCTGGCCTTGAAAAATGAACAAATCTTGCACTTACTGGGCTATAGGTGTCTCATAAACAACAGGGGCACTGAGGATGCCCATCACTTACTGGCAAGAGAGCCCTCTCTTAATACCCAGGTATCCCGGCATACTCCAGACCAAGTCCAGAATAAGCCCTTTCACGGAGGAAAAATAAATAATAATAAAAAAAAAACAGTGGGAGGAAAAAACATTCCCAACTACTAACACTAACTGCACTACTAAAGAACTACAGAACAACTAGGTTGAAGAGATCTACAGTCTGTCTCAGGCCAAAGGTGATTGAGAAGGAACTGAGGGCGGTTTCCCCATGCAGCCCTTTATATCTTTTGTTTAGGGCACAAGGACATGACGGGTGTATACATGGGCTGAACAGACAATCTCTAATCAAAGCGACAGGGGTGCATGTACACCTGAAGTGGAGCACCCGTAGGGACACTACTTGGGGAAGAAAATGTTACACAAGAGGCCATAGCAAAATCACTGGTTGGAATATGTTATAAATCGAAGGATGAATGAAAAATGGATGCTTGTTCCAGGACAGTGACTGCTAATGCTCCCTCTGCTATTGAGCTGGCCCATTTCCCATAATCTGAATCCCTAAATCCCTAAACTAACAGACACCAGAGGGGGGAAAGCCTGGATCTCATCTTGCCATGAGAAGAATGATTAAGTCTTATTTGTCTCTAAAGTGCTAGGGCAAAACCCTTGGATTTGGGCTCATAAGAAGCTGTGATGCCTCTTCTAAGCAGTATTATACAGTTGCAAACAACACGAGGAAACCACCGAATCATGATTAATGAGGGGGGAGAAAAGGAACCAAAATGGGAATAATATAAAATCTTTCTGTATTTGCACACACAAAGATACACAGTATATCTGCATACAGATATAAATATCTGTTTATGTTATAGGCAAATATATATGTACATAAACACACACACTTCAGTAGTATGTGGTTTTAAATATTATAGATTTATGTTATAGATTGTACGCTCATTGAGCCAAGGTCTTTTTGTTACGTGTGTGTAAAATTTTGTAGCACAGTGGGGCTACAATTTGTGACTGGTGTCTCTAGATGCTACTGCAATATAGATGATAATAATACAAATTATTCATATTTATGCAATGACCCATGTGTGGCTCATCAGCTGTGATTGAACCTGGGACTTTCAGTTCTAAAGCCAACATTAGAACTAAAGGACTATGCTCATCTGCAGGGAGCAGTAGCAAGCATCTAACCTTTGTGTATTAAGAGAAATGGACACAAAATGCACTTTGCCAGTGTGTTAGACATACAACTACCTATTACTTACACACACACAAAATGTGCAGCAGTGAGAGATGTAACTATCTAAGCTAGCAAGAGGTTCTGATTGAAGCCCTCACAGTTTTCTGCAGAAATTAATTATACTGTACCACTACTTGACACACTTTAAACAGCTACAGAACATATAGTAATCTCCAAAGGGTATAATATAGACATTGATTCTTAATAACTAGTTCCCCTAAATTGTTTCACTGGCAGGTTTAGTTGGACCAAAGACCCTCTTTGCATCCACGCCATGACAATTCCCATCCCTACGTAAACACTTTGAAGTGCTGTAATGCGCAGGCAAAGGCTGGAGAGACTACCAAACACGTCAATATTTCTTTTCCTCTAAACGGAAATGTTAATGACCCACGAAGGGCTAGGTAAGACGCAATGTAAGAATCTATTCAGCATGTTCGTTGATCTAACCGTCCCCCTCCTTCACTACAAATACACTGCACCATTAACAATCATATAGTGAATAGTAAGAGCTGGGCAAAAGCTTTCCCCAGTGAAAACATCTTTTGATGGAAAATGATAGTTTATTCTAAACACAAATTTTTGTTTCTATGGAAATATTTTTGGGGGGGTTTTGGCTGAAAAACCAGAAAAATAAAAATGTTTCACTTTTCATTTTCCACTCCTATTTATTTCTCTCCACCTCCATTCCACTTCCCCCTTTTCTATTTTGCCAATAGAAAAAAAGGGGTGGAGAATACAGAAAAATACATGTTCAGCTTTAGGTTTTGACTTGCCATTGAAAAAATTCATGGGAAATTAAAAAAAAACCACCCAAAACAAATACAAATACTTTTTTCCGCTAAAATTAAATCGTTAATGCAAACAGTTGGCATTTTTGAGCAGCTCTAGTACACAGTAGAGAGAGTGACAGTGGGTGAAACGGAATCAACTACATCTGAGAGACAAAACTCTAAGACCTAGGGTGAAATCCTGTTTTTATTGAAATCAATAGCAAAACTTCCACTGACTTCAATGGTGCCAGGGTTTCACCCATAACCTCGGTGTACAGAGTTCTTTTGCATCTAATTACCTGTGTACCACATTGAAAATCTTCCTTCCTGACCAATAAGTATTATTCTGCATGTTCATATACACAGTGATCATATCTGTTCCATCCTCCCAACGAAAAGAAAACATCATGCATTTATTAAGTAAGAAATATGGATCTGATATGCCACAGAGGCATAGCACTCACAATTTACAGTGAAAACCCAGTGCCCACTGAAGTCAGTAGAAGTTGACTAGATCAGGCTGTATTTGGATATTTTATTTGTACTGCTGCAGCTAATGTATAAATAACCTACTGTTTTAATATCAGCAGTACTATACACATATTAATAAAAACCTCCATCACACCAACAGTTCACCGATGTCAAAAGGGAGATCTGCAAGCCTCATCTCCCATTCTCTTATCTCATGCAGCTATTTCTTATGCAGACACATTTCTGTATACAAATGCCATTATACTTGACCCTGGGTTCACCCTGTTTCCATTACGACGCTGTAGACTCAACCAGACTTGCTCCAGTGCCAACTCTGTGCTGTCATTCCCTGTGCAGAATGGTAATAAAGAAATCACTGTTTTAAGCTGACAAAGAGCAGATTTCTTACTAAGTAAACACTGATGTTTTGGTAGGGAAATTAACTTATAAAATTGTGTCTACAAAGGGAGACCATACAGATGGACTTTGTTAAGACACTGCAATACAGTCAACAGTGGTTAATTCAATTGAATGTTACTTAGATTTTTTTAAAATGCTTATCCAGTTTTTGCAAATGCAAAAAAAAAAAAAAAGAATTTTCTTAGTTGCAGAACCATTTGTTTTTGGATGGCAAAGACAGTCTATCAGCCTCTACAATGAGCGTGGAGTAGCTTGTCTACTGAGTAGCACCATTCACTCTAGAAGCTGATCAAACGTTACCTCCTTGCCTTCCAAAGTGATCTTAGGCACATCAGCACCACGTCCTCCCTTCCTCTAGCAATGGCAATATTTGGATTTGTTTATACTGCTTCCCCAAGTGTCCCAAATCCATTCTTCAGTCCACTCAGTCTTTGGAAAAGAGATTACTAAGCACAGCAGATAAGGGATGGCAAATTCAATTTGTCCAACCCTCATTCAGTCTTTTAAAGCTACCATTTTCCCAACTTGAGCTCAGTGGTTTGAGCATTGGCCTGCTAAACCCAGGGTTGTGAATTCAGTCCTTGAGGGGGCCACTTATGGATCTGGTGCGAAATCAGTACTTGGTCCTGCTAGTGAAGGCAGGAGGCTGGACTCAAAGACCTTTCAGGGTCCCTGCCAGTTCTATCAGATAGGTATATCTCCATATATTTATTTATAACTGGAGGTAATTATTCTAAGGGAGGACTAAGGGTACTTCAGTCTCCAGGGCCATTCAGCCCCTGGTCTCTCTGCAAACTGGTGGAGTTTTGTAATGTTAGTGCTTGTCCATGAGGAGCTGGAGCCAGCCCTTAACTTATTTCACAAAAGCCAATTATCATCATCCCAAAGGTAATGATTTTGGGTGGCTGCTGACACTCTGAACAGAGATTTAAAACTCATACACTATTTCCAATTACCAGACCTAGCCAGTCACCCATCTGGGATCTTGTCTATGCAGATGGAAATCTGTCACAGTTTGGGGGAAAGTTGAAGATATATTAATTTTATTAACATAAAGTAAAAAATGACTTTTTGAGAGAAAGAGAGAGAGAGACAGACAGATAGACAGAGTCAAGTAGGTAAGCCACCAATTTAAAATTAGGGAGTCAGGATATTAAACACACTTGAATTTTAATGAAGACATTTGTAATTGACTTAATTCAGTGCAAACAGTTTAATTTAAACATTACTGTGTGGTTTTGGAAAGGCAACACACAGCAGCATTTTGTTAGTGCCCAAGAATGAAAAAGCAGAACTGATGAGATACAATGGATACTAGCTACCAGATATTTCAGTGATTACCATGATATAGTTGCCTAGAGATAAATAGACAGACAATCCACAAACAGAAACTGTGAAACTGGCAATTCTAGCTTTTGGATAAAAATTTAAAAAATGCGTAAGTAATTTAAGCACCTATGCACCATTTCCAAAAGTGACCTAGGCACTTAGGCTGAGATTTTAAAAGGTATTTAGTCATTGCTGCACTCAGCGCTGCAATGCCTAACAGATTGAGGAGCCCACAATGCATTTTCAAAAGGGATTTAGGCACTTAGGAGCAAAAATCCCTGTCTTAATTTCTTTTGAAAATGAGATGCAGGCTCCTAAATCAGTTAGGTGCTGCATGCTGAGCCCAGCAACACCAACTTACCTTTAAAAATCTAGACCTTAGGGCCAAATTTAAAAAGTTCCATTGAAATGAATGGGTAGGCCCCTAACACTCTTAAGTGCTCTTGAAAATCCAGCTAGACGCCTTTCTGCATCTTTAGGCCCCTAAATAACCGTGAAAGTCAGGCCCTTAAGCGCCGAAGTTCCATTGACTTTCAGTGAAACTTGAGCTTCTACATGCCTAAGTCACTCGAAAAGAGTGTTTGTGAAAATTTTACCCTTTGTCAAAGTTGCGTGAAGTGTCCAACGTAAACAAATTGCAAAAATTGTACAAAATGAAGTGGATTTTTAACTTTTTTATGGTTTAAATAATCTAAAGTGTTATTAGTAGCACAGGAAATTGAACTTAGAACAGAACTTCTATATTAACAATATCCCTTTATATGAATCACATTTCAGCCTAAACGTTAATGTAGTGTACAATATGAGGGCAGAATAATCAGTCTGGCTTAGTACTGTACAATATATTTGATACTCATGAATTATGTAAGGACCAACACAACTATACAAGCCTGCTGTAAAATTGCTTTTAGCCAATATCAAAAAGCATGAGAAGGTACAGGTACTGTACTAAGCTTGACCAATGATGGCATTTAGAGGAGAAGCTAAGCAAAAGGAGAAGAGTTGAAAGGATTTATTAGTGGGAGACAAACTTTATTTACAGAAGTCCTGCTCGAATGATCTCATTCAAGCTAAGCAGAATGATGGGATAACTGGCCAAGAATAAACAACAAATACAGAGTATCCTAGTGTAGGCACTGATTTTTTATTAGCACATTTTTAGGAAGTCCTTGTGAAACTTCAGTAGAGACAGATCTGCATTTCCATCTTCCTTTTCTTTTAACTACAGCTTTAAAAAAAAATTAAGAGGTCTCCCATTCCATTTTAATCTATAGGCCCAGTATATCAAGAGGCGTTTTGCTGGTGGTCTCTGTAGGCTCAGTCAGGCACACAGCTGAACTCTAATGCAATCAGAGAGTGCAAAGACCTTGATGCATTTCAGGCAAAGAAAGTATTTTTCAGTGTAGTTTTCAGCCAGAGAAGGTGATAATAGATGAAGGAAATTAAATTGAGACGCTACACTGTTAAGTAAGAAAGACTTTACACACACCCCTTAAAGACAGATACCTTCCTGAACTGGAAGTTTATAGTTTGCAATAATTTTGCTGGTAAATGCGTGAACCACAACATTGCATTGTCTGGGAGAAAAGCAACTGATAAATACAAACTTGGTCGAGTTGGGGTTGAGTTTATGAAAGGCAAAGCAGTGAAACCAATCATATAACCAGAATCTGAGTCAAAGCCAGTCTGGCAAAGTAGACTGAAAACTACTGAAAGATAGAAAACTACTGAATCCAGTACAAGATTTCTGGAAGGGTGTGTGGTCTGTTATTTAGAGCAACCAATCAGAAATCAGTACTCTTGAGTTTGTATACCAGGTCATGTACTCACTATGGCTCTTTGGGCAAGTCTCTGTCCTCAGTGCAAGGAATAAACCAGGTTTAAATAGATGTCAGAGAGTCCCCACACAAAGTTCCACTGGTTTAATTAAACTGGTGTAACATCACACCTTTAGTCAAATCAGTGCAACTTGTGTGTGCAGACAAGCCCTTTATGTAGTTCACCACGTAATTCAACACAAGTGCAGTCTTGCTCAGGAGAAAACAGGATTACTGGGACATAGAGGTTCATCAGCAGATCAGGCACTGGAGGGGAAGTAGAAAAAGCTCAGATATCTTCTACCTGCATTAGGTGAGGATCAAACCATCTGTTTTCAGAAAAAGTAGGCTGAAGAATCTCTTATTCTTGTGAGTGTATCCATCTCAATGCTGATTGGAATCAAACCAGACACTGAAGATAGGAAGTCTGGAGCGATACCAGTGTTAAATCTCACAAGCCAAGTGGGGTCAAGATGTAGTACGTGAACAGGAGACCTCCAAGGAAAACCCCTGGGTGTTGCAGGAAGTAGCGTTGGTGAATTAATATGTAGTACTTTTCCCACTGACTCAGCACCCAATACCCCAGAACATACTATCAAGGAGAACTTTGCTGCCTTTCCAATCAGATATAAAACAGAGATACTGAGTACTTGTGCTCATTAAAGAGCCCTTGGGTCACTTATGAAAGAGTAGCGTTGTTAAAACACTACCCTGGCCAAATTCCATTTTAGGTTCTTACATTCTGACCATCTAATTTCCACCTTTGCACTGGGTATTGAACTAGTTTCCTCATCTATACTGCAGCAGAATTTTGCTGTGTGAGGTTAAACAGCAACTGTACTCTACTCCGGAGATGGCTGGATTTTAGTGATGGGTGACATGAGACCTCTCTTTTTGAAGTGTCTGAAGTGCATTGGGATCTGTTTTGCCTGAGAGGTGCTACATAAATATAAGTTTTGATTTCTTTGTTTAGAGAATGCTATTGGGGTAACTTGGAAGCAAGTAAACTTCTATTTAAATGTTTAAACACTTTGTACTGAACTTTGCAGACTCTTTTCCTCCCATCCGCATACCACATTATTTCTCTCACCTCCGGCCACTTTGCCTTATAGACAGAAATAGTTCAGCAGGAGGCTGAGGAAGCAGCTAGGAAGAGGGGATATGGTAAGAGCTATGACCTTTTTCCCTAGGAAATGCATTCAGTGTTCTTCCCTACCACCCCACGGAGAATATGACATTATTCACACTGACCTAGACCCTAGCATGTGGTAATTCACACACTTTATGGGAGCCAGGGTACAGATGGTTAATGATTAATGCAGCTTAGAGAGAAAGGATAGACCTGTGGTTAGGATGTTAGCCAAAGACCTGGGAATCCAAGGTTCAATTCCTTGCTCTAACACAGGCTTCCTGTGTGACCTTGGGCAAGTCACTTAGTCTTTCTGTGCCTCAGTTCCCCTTCTATAAAGTGGGATGATAGTACTTCCTTACTTCACAAGGATGTTATGAGGCTAAATACATAAAAGAGGTGCTCAGGGACTGTAGAAGGATCTATATTAGGGATGCACTGTTTCTACTATCATTGAAAACTAGTTCAATACCATTATCCAACTATCTATTCTGTAGATGAGTGGTGTGACACACTGGCTCTAAAGACTATTGAAGTCAACGGAAGGAAAGACTTTCATTATGTTTAGTGGGCCTTGTATCAGAACTGAGTAAGTTTATTCTATCCTAGCCATGGAACTGGTACTATATTTATGACCTAAGAATCTGGCAGCTGGTATTATAGTAGAATTGCTCACTACATCAAGGGTACAAAGAGGGAAGAGATGCCACTGGTAGGTATTAGGTAGGCAGTAGTTCTAAATAAACACAACTACAATTAACTCGGGATGCAGAAACCTTTGGTTATTTCAAACAGGTCATTTAAATTGCTAAATCGATCCAAGAGAATCTCTTCTCCCTCTTAACTGCATATATGATCACAGTCAATATTCAGGACAAGAATCCCATTTACTTCATTGGGAATTTCCCCCCATTGAGCACGGCAGGACTGGGCTGAATGTCATTATGACACCATCTCTGTTATTTTATATTTGAATCAAGAGAGCCATTCCTGAAGCCTGGAATATCAGCAAAAAACCCAACACCCTAACAAGTCTAAAGTCAATTGGAAAGTCTAGATTGTCCTGTCAAATTAATGCAATATTAGTGTTTTAACAGCTGAATTCTATAAGTGGGATTTAATGAAATCTATGTAGTGGGTTTTTTAAGGCCTCAATTCAGGAGAGCATTTGAGCCTATGATTAAGTCCCATTGATGTCAATGGGATTTAAGCACATACTTCAAATTAAGCATGTGCTTAAGTTCTTTCCTGAATAGGGACAGATTTAAGCTTTGCTGCCTAGAAAACCTTTATATACCACTCTGTCTTATCACCTGTCCGTCTCTTTTCAAGTCTCTTCTTCAGACTTCTCTTTTTTCCCTTTGCCTACATCTCTTATATTAAGCTCCCTTTCATTCATTGGTTTGATGATGGAACACTTTCATTCTTTCACTGCCCAGTATCTTTACATGACTGTTTTCTGTCATTTATATCACAGAGTCTTCTATCAAAGTTTTTAATACTGTAGAGCATTTTGAGACAAAAGGTGATATATAAAATGAAGTTGTACTGAATCATGGTGTTCTGAGAATCAGGACGCATCATCTAGATTAAACTATTGCCCTAAAGTAGAAATTAACTTGCAACTTTCATATTTTATTTATGTATGAACCACAGTCCTGTAGCCCTTCCTCTAGCAGCAGTAATTTTGGATATGTGGTTACTCTGTGGGATCTTATTAGAGGTTTTCAGATGAGACATTCAATCAGCAGCTAACAAGTCCTTCATCTGGTTTGCAAATTGCGAATACCTAAAGTACCTCCAGGACTATTAGGGAGAAGATTCTTAAGAACACTCAGGACAAAACAGAATAACTCATCTTCATGACGTTATTACTGTGGCCCTGTGCTATTAACAGAACCTGGGGTAAAATTTTCAAAAGCCCCTGATTTAGGAGCCTAAGTCCCATTTTAAAAGTGGCTTAGGCATTTAGAAGCCTAAATTTCATTGAAAGTCGGTTTAGGCACTTTTCAAAAATCCCACCAAATGCCTATCTGTATCTTTAGGTACCTAATACCTTTGAAAATGCTTACATCACTTTTGAAAATGGGATTTGGGTTCCCTAAATCATTTAGATACTTTTAAAATTTTACCCCTAAACAACAGATTACACCGGACCCTCACTAGAACACGCATCTATATAGCGCCAATTCACACATAACGCGGTCACAGCCATGGATCCCAAATTTAATTACTTTAATGCAATTCATTTTAACGCAGTCCCCGCGTTAACGCGGTACCGCACATGGATCCCAAATACCGCCTTCTAGTGAGGGTTCGGTATTTTCATTCTCTAATTTCTGAATGTCAAATTTTAGCTCTGTTATTTGCTTATTTCAACTGGGAAACAGAAAAGAAAAATCATAAAAAAGCCTACAAAGCATAAAATTATATAGATGCTGGAACTAGGGGTGCTGGAGATGCTGCCACTCCCCCTGGCTTGAAGTGGTTTCCATCAGATACAGGATTTACAGTTTGATTCAACGGCTCTCAGCACCCCCACTCTACAAATTGTTCCAGCACTTCTCATTATATAAAAGTACAGTTTTTCAAAGAGCTCTGGCACACAGAAGAAAAGCATACATCTGTGACTCAGAGTCATATTAAGGGATCCAGAATGTTCGAAAGAACGTGCGCCATCTGAAGCTTTCTGCAGATTTGCAACTTTTCAGAACAATAGCACCCTGCTCTGCCCTTTGAGTTTTGCAAGTACGTGTGTAGAGTTAGCTCCAGGCAGGGTATCCAGATCCACAGCTCTGCCAAATAGGGGCTCCCCCCAGCCATCTGGGTGGTCTTAGCATCAGGTTTGAAATACCTAGACTCCCTCAAACCACATGTTCTAATCCCAGCAGAGTTGACTCAATCCTTCATCTTTCCAGGGTAAATGGACTTTTATGCACTTTTTTTTGTGGGAGTGGGGCCCTTTTGGATGAGATTTTAAATATCTGTGCTCTGCATGGACATCAAAGATCCTGCATTTTCATTCCCATGTCATAAGATAACATTCCTGCCCTTCGTTTTTGTCTCTCAATACTGCCCACTGTTTGCTTGCCTGGGCCAGTGATGAAGAGTGCTGTGGAGGCAGAATGTCCAGCCCTGGGAAAAGGGAGGACCTTATTCTCTGTATCGCTAACCAGTGCCACGGATGGGTCTTCTCCAGTCTTCTCCACAAGCTAGAAGGATTTCAGAGAAGCCCAATGAAAATGAGGGGGTTAAAATAATTGATTTATGAGGAATCAATAGGTTACAGTGGGTCTAATTGGTTACTAAGAGCAGGAGGAATATGATAACATTTTACAAATGTCTGAAGCACAAAATTTTATTAGGCTGATGCATTAGGGAGTTGCTAATAGTAGGGGGTGAAATTAAAGAAGAGAAGATGTAGGGTGTTTTATCAAAACAAACTAATGGAGAGCTCCATTAGATTGTGTAAGTCTGGTACAGGAAGTGGTGGAACTTCATCCTTTGGGATATTTCAAACTGGATTGGACACAGCACTGGAGAACATTCTATAAGGAACAATGACGCATCGGTACTGGGATGCAGCAGGTGCTGCAATAGGTCATCATAACAGCTTGTTTCCATGAGTCCACAAGAGCTAGGTTGGTTGTGAAATATGGCCTTACAGGGAGGATTTAAAGTTAAGAAAAATGGAAGCAAGGGGGATCCCTTCCCATTTAGACTGGAAAAGACTGTGAAAATTTTATGAAGTGAATGGCAGGAGGTAATAACTATTCAACTCCCATAACAGCATGAGGTCAGCATGTGAACAGTGGTAGAGAATGGACCATTGAGGGAATCCTAAAAAGTTTAGAGAATGGACCATACCGCTGAAAATATCCTATAAAATTTTCCACAGATGGGAAATTTTGACAGTTGCCCATCCTTTATTTTATTGTCTGAAGTGATCCTGTGAATATTTACCCCTAGGAAAGCAGTGAGGGAATGGAGTTCAATTGTTTTTTTCTAAAGCAAGTTTGGCACTGGATAAGGGTGGAACATGAAGTCACTTTCAACCTATAATAAAGTGAGGGAAGCAAAGGGATTATTACTTAAGACTTCTGACATGAAGCTTTGAGAATGACACTTACTCAAAAGCAGCAGTGGGTTATGGAGTGATGTCATCAATGAACACACGCCAGAGATTTAAATAAAAGCCCTCTGAGATCAGACTCCTGTTTTCAATGCAGAATAGCCTAATCAGTATGACTTGATCCAATCACTATTGGATATTTACGAGTTGCAGTTCATGTTTCAGAAAAAATTCTTGCAATTTAACCAGCCAGACCCTCAGCTGGTGTTAACTGGCACAGCTCCCTTGAAGCCAGTTGAAATCCACTAACTTCACTGGAGCTAAGCCAATTTACAACAGCTACAGATCTGGCCCAGTACGTTTATTAATTCAGTCTACAAGGCTTGCACCTTACTTTATTGTTTAGTGACTCTGACACAACATACTTTCAAATCTGTTTGGATTTAAAGTTTATGGTTGAGATGTTCAAAGCACTCTGAGGGACTGAAAGAGACATCTTCCATTAAAATTGTTGTGCAATGTGTCTAAATCTCCTAGACCACTTTGAAAGTCTCCACTGAGATGCTTAACACACACAGAGTCAAAAGAAATTATCTCCTCAAATTAAGGAAATACATTGTATAACTCCATTTCTGTGTAATCACTACTATGACACCATTGTGAATAGTCTTCAGAAGAGAGGGGCTGATTTGCTTTCATGTTGGAATTGGTTATACCATCAGAAAAGCTACACAAACTCTCTAGCTATCATGTGAGCAGCCACCGTCTCTTGCTCCTTTTTATTTATTTTTTCATTTCATATGACTTTGGTGCTGGTGAAAGGTGCCAGAGAGGCCAGCTCTGGTTTCCAGTGGCTTAATAGTTTCACAAGTTCTGAGCACACAATGTTGCTACTGAAACGGATGGGAATTGTGGGTGCTCATTTTCTGTGGATCCACAGGACAGAAGGTAGCAATGTGCCACAAAGCAGCTCTCACAGACCACTTCTAGAGATGAAAGGATCATACAGCAGTACTCAGCACTTACTAAGCATCTCTCACATTTCATCCTCGCTCTCAAAGAGCATTAGAAAGGTCCTACCCCCCTTTTAGAGAACGAGAAATGAGGCACAGAGAGATGAAGTCAGTTCTCCAACTGCACAAAGCAAGACAGACACAATTTAGTATCCTGGCCATTTAATCTTTGGCCTCTTGAAATTGGACAAGGCAACCAAGTAGTGCTACCTATGTTTGTTTCACAGTGAGAGCTGTATTAACATTCCCCAAATCACTTCATAGGAGCCACCAAAGAACCATCAGAAGGTAATAACTTTTAGTAATTACAGATTTGGGACAGGTTTGAACCAGCATCCTAGAGTGAAACAGGCTCTATAATCCATTATTGATCTCTTTAGTCATCCAGTTTAGGAAAAGAAGTGCATGTATGTATATCTGTGAGAGGAGGGTTGGGAGAAAGAAGGGCATAGAGTAAACTCCATATAATCAGTCAAAACTGCTTTCCAAATGAGCAATGTATCCATTTGGTCAAAGTAATGAAATTGCAAAATACACAAAAATGTGTCTGCGGGCAGCTGTTTGCTTTGACTCCGGAGGGAATGCTCTCTATCTCCAAAGCAGCACAGTACCATCAATCAGAACATGCCAAAGCTTTGCTACTCCTGTAGCAAAGTAAATATGAAAATGCACACATTTTATTGGCATGTACGTTATGAGGTAAATTGACTGGTGTGCTTATTTCTAAAAGAAGTGTCCTTAATGAAGGAGTCTCCCCTTTTTTATCTGCCTGCCGGGATTAGTACTGCCATCTCTTACAAGGCAGAAACGCCTCTGGGTTTAGGGGATTGTGTGCTACCCCCACCCCAACACTCCTAACTCCTCAGCCCAGTTTCCCCACCCTACTCCTCATCCCTGTCCCAGTTTCCTGCTCTGGGCTCCCTGTGCAAGTTTCAGCCTTCCCTCTACCCTGGGTCTTCATCTCAGTCACGTAGACAAGTCAATTCCAGACTGCCCCCTCCCTGCCCCTGAGTGCCTCATCTGATCTCAATCTTCCCGACCCCAGCTCCCAGTCACCCCATAGGCACCTTGTCACAATCTATTCCCCATCCTCCAGCCTCTGTTCAGCTAGCTCTTGTCCCATCTGCACTCACGTCAGGCAGCTCCCTCTTCCATGCTACCTGGCCCAAGCCACCTGCCAAATTTCAAGTCCCTGCTCCAAAGCATGGAACACTAGAACCTCTCAAGAAATGGCTGTAACCATTTTTTGTAACAAGGCAAAACATATTTTCCCCAGACCTTGCCCTTGCAGTTAGCTAAACCATTGTAGCTGAAACTTAAAAAAAAAAAAACACAGCCTGAGGCACACACCCACCATGGAAAATTTCAGTCCTAATGGTTAACGTTCAGCAAAGTTAGAAGCAATTTAAAACGGGATCTTATAACAAGAAGCTTAATTGTGGGCAACATTGCCAGCTCTGCCCATAAATATATTGATATTTCTAGGAAATTTTGCACCTGATTTTGGAAAAATGTAAGTATCCAGGAGACAGAAGAACAGTTTACCATAGTAAAAAGGACACAGAGTAGAGTAAAACTAGGAGAACTGGAGTCAGATGCAGGAAACATGTAAGTTGAACACCCCGGAAAACCTCAGCTCCCAGGAAACTTATGGAAGCCCCGTCTATTGAGACATTTAAAATTAAACCAGACAAAAGCACTAAGAAAGGGACAATTGGGAAAACTGTTGCACTGGCAGGGAGATGGACTAGAAGAGTCTTTCCATCTCAAGATCTTTTGGGGGAAATTCAAGTCTGGTGGAGATCACTGAAACCAATGGTATTGCACACATTTACGCCAGTGGTGAGTTTGGTCTTGGGAGTCTATGTTTTTTTTTAAAGGGACAACAGAATTTGGGTGACTAAACAACAATTCTTAAAAAAATAAATAAATCTTGTCAGAACCACATCCTGAAAAGCCACTAGAACGCCAACACAAAAACAATGCTGCTCTTGTTTGTTACACTACAGAGTGGCTGACAGGGCTCTAACCTCTGTTTAGGAGATACTATTAAAAAGCCTCTTGCTGAGTTAAGCCTAAGCATGCTGCTTACAAGGGTTAGCCCTGAGGGCTCTTGCGTTGGCAGAGGCTTTCTAGCTGAGTTAGGGGTTTTTTGTTTTTTTGTTTGAAAAAACAAAGTAGCTAAGAAAGCCTAGACTTGGGGGGAGAAAGGGGCTACTAACAAACACCTGCTTCTCTGGAAGGAATTTTATTATCTGTTTAAGGACATGATCCTGCAAACTTGACACGAGTAGTCCCATTCATTCAAATGGGGTTACTACAAAGATTCAGGATTGCACAATCGACCCCTAGTGAAGTAAACTTTTATAAAATCAGATGAAGAATCTTGCTAAAATACACAATAACGCCCTTTTTTACAATCCGCTGTTAGAATGCATCAAGTGAAGTCATTTGTCTCAGTGGAATACTGGAGTCTGAAAGTCTGATTCAACCAATATTGGGTCTGTGGTCTTCTTACAGCAAACTGTGATGAAAAGTGAAGAGAGAAATTCCAATCAATAAATAAATACTGTAATTCATCCTCAGGACACAGCCCATTTTGTGTGTTGAATGAGATAGAAGTGTTGTAGAAAAAACAGTATGACTGTATAATTAAAGAGAGTATCACAGTGAATATGCACAAGGGAGTAAAATTAAGATTGCACAAGCAACCTTAATCTGGCATTTCCTAACTTCTGAGTACTTGACTTTGCAACCTTAAATATTATTCTGATGTTGGTTTTAGATGTAATACACTATATATAATACAATTATTTTCAATAGTATAATTTCTTTCCATGCTCTGCCCCTCTTTTTACACTCCCCATCTGTTTTTTACTCTGTGCTCTATTTTCACCTTCTTCTCCACTTGATCATCCCTATTGCCTCTGCTTTTCATAGAAGTTTTCCCTTGCCTCTCTCTCCTTTCTTCATATAAGCATAAACCCAAATGACATTAGAATCCAAGTCGCTATCTCAATACCACAATGTTCTTATTGGTGTAAAACAAGGCAAAAATGAGTTCTCCCATTGCAGCTGCAGAGATCTCAATACAACAACAGAATGAAGAAACTTAGTTAAGGATGTCAGACATTTGCCAATCTCGGAGCAGAAAGTGACCAAAGGTGAGATTTTTCTGGATTATCCAAGCATCTGCCATGACTGTACCAAAAACCACATGGTTGCAGTTGGCACCATCTGCCTACAATGACTGTTTCCACAGATGACACAGCTGGTATATCATGTAACAAAGCAAAAATAAGGGGAGGGGAAACAGAAAAGTTGAATATTCTAAAGACCAACTAACTATTACTTTGGCCTGAAAGGTATAACTTGGATCACACAAAGTATTTTCTCAGGTGGTACTTGGGCTTGAATTGTTATGCAACCAGGTCCATGTAACTGAAGTTCAGTAAATAGGAAGAAGCCAAAGAAAACCTCAAAACTATCTGTCATGTTTCTTACAGTGGAAATGACTGAAATGCCAACATACCAACAACAAATGTAAATCTGGGAAGTCTTCTGGGCACCTGAATAATGGGCATCCAGAGTGAATGCACAGCTCCTTTATTACTCATCAGTCTTTCTATACTTCAACTTTTTATTTTAGGTCTCAAACAAACAGCCCTGCATATATGACTGCCCTGTATGTCCCATCCCGCTAGACACAACCCTGCTGATTACTACCCGACAGCTATGATAAAATAACTGGTGTTCTCATTAGCTTATATGCAAACAATGATAAAGAGGAATGTATAGCAATGTCACTTTGAGCAATCGGGAAACAAACCTTTGACACAAACCAGAAGGCAAATAATAAGACTCCATGGCTGACAACAAATGAGACTACATCTAATTTGCTGTGCAATGTTCATGTAATTAGATACATTTGGTACAGGCAAGAAAGTAGACAGCTAGAATATGGTCTTGATGAATTGGGGAACCTCTGTCAAGCTCCGATCACATTAATCATAAAGCCAAAGCTCAGAGACTCAATTTTTCTTCCTAGCATTTATGATATTTTTCTAGAGGGAAAATGTATATGCTACTTTAAAAAAAAACAATTATATTGTCTTTCCCTAGTACCAGGCTAACTATAGATATCTACAGTCTAAACTATGCCAGCAGAGTCAAGCAAACCCATGTATAACAACTGTGCAGTTGTTCAGGATGCTGTGGGTAACAGCCCACCCCACAATACCTTAGACGGTCCTGGCTTCAGACATTTCTTTTATTGTCATGTACTGAAGAGAATAAGTGATATGCAACATTCTCTGCAGAAGACAGAGGAGGAGAAGAGTCATAGAAGAGGATGTGTAAGAGAAGGGAAAGAAAAGGGCAAAAGATAGGAAAGCAGTAGAAAGGAGACTTAAGAGTAGAGGTAACAAGGAGATGAGGCTGAGATGCATGCAGGTAAGAGAGAAAGAAATGAAAAAAAGCAGAATAAATCAAAAAAACAAGCAGGAATTTCATCACTGACACTGTGCAGCACACCACGGCCACTTAGAACTTCACAGTAACAGCCTGAATAGAACTCGCATTCTCTTGCCCCTACAACACAGGCGTTTATCACTCGAGTGAAAGCAAAATCTCTCGTAGTTGTTAGCACCATAGGGCCTAGCACAGATGGGTTAGCAGCTCTAAGTCTATCCATTAGTAGGGGGCAGTATATAAGCATGCAAATAAAATAGAGTCCCATTTTATTTTCCAGTCTGGATTATCTCCTAAAAAATGTGGTACCCGCCAGTGAACCTATGCACAAAGAACCTTCCATAGAGGTGGTGTGCTGGTCACCTTCAGTGCTTCACCAGCCACAGAGGCAGCCCTTTAAAGCAAGCTCCAAAAGAGGTATGAATACGGCTGGAATTTTCAAAGTCAGAGTGAATTTCCTCTTCTGAGACTTATGGACAAGCTCTTTATGTTTCTAATACACTAAATATTATGCAAGAAGCTACTCTGTGCTGGGTACTGTTAGGATGTTGATGAGCTGAAACATCCTAAATGAAAAAGGGCTTTAGCTATTGAGCATCCAGTTCTGTTCACATGGTTCTTTACGCTAAATACTAACAGGTGACTACTGGTTCTCCTCTTGGGGAATGTGGCCATTACTAGTATATTTGCATACTGGGATGGGTAAACTGAACATCCAACTTGCTGACCACCAGACATTTTGGGGCTCCTCACCCAGCTGGAGATTATCTGACTAATAGAATATTGTCAAGCTCTTATTCACATTAGTAGTCAACTTCTAAGAACAAGCTGGCAATTTCTGAGCTGCTTTTCAGGCATGGTCACCGCAATGAAGAAACTTGTCTGGATTTAAGAAGTCATGAACATAGCAGCTGTTCCCTAAAAAAGCCGGGGAAAGGGGAGCAAAACAACTGGATCCCCAATGATAATCCTGAATGAGAAATGGACAAACTGGACACACACTAAAAATGATGACAGAGGAGACTGGTAGGTGACAGCCACATCAGTCCCTCACAAGAAGCTCTAAGTGAAGAGATGTGGTCTTGTGGTCTGTTGGAGAAAGGGGAGGCCTGTGGAAAAGGGAGACTCATACTTGGAGTCAATAGCAACCCCAGTATTAGACACCCAGATATACAAATATAATCTAGGTCAAAACACATGCCTATCTGCCCATGCTTGAGTAATAAGACTATAACAGTAGGAATATACTACTGACCACCTGACCAGGATGGTGACAGTGAATGTGAAATACTCAGTCTCTCTCTAATCTCCCTATCAGAACAGAAAACCCAATAATAACGGGGGGATTTCAACTATCCTGTATGGACTGGGTACACATAACCTCAGGACAGGATGCAGAGATTAAATTTTTAGACAGCATTAATGACTGCTTCTTGGAGCAGCTAATCCTAGAACCCACAAGGGGAGAGGCAATTGTTGACTTAGTCCCAAGTGGTGCACAAGATCTGGTCTAAGAGGTGAATATAGCTGAACTGCTTGGTTCCATAATGTAAGAGGAAAATGCCAAAGAAATCCACCACTTCTCAAAGGGGAACTACACAACATAGAGGCTAGTTAAAGGGAAATTAAAAGGAACAGTCACAAGAGTGAAATGCCTGCAAGCTGCATGAAAACTTTTAAAAAACACCAGAATAGAGGCTCAAACTATATGTATACCCCAAACATAAGAAAAAAAACACTAAGAGGATGAAAAAATTCCACCATGCCTAAATAGAGTTAAAGAGATGGTTAGAGACAAAAGGACATCTTTAAAAAACAGGAAGCCGAATCCTAGTGAGAAAAATAGAAACGGACAAACTCTGGCAAGTCAAGTGTAAAAGTATAATTAGGTAGGTAAGAAAAGAATGTGAAGAACATCTAGCAAAAGACACAAAAGCTAACAGCAACATTTTTTTCAGTACATCAGAAGAAGGAAGCCTGCCACACAATCAGTGGGGTCATGGAAACTCAAGATGCTAAAGAAGCACAAAAGAAAGACAAGGCTGTTGCAGAGAAGCTAAATGAATTATTTGCATTCGGTCTTTACTGCAGTGTATGAGAGGGAGATGCCCAAATCTGAGCCATTCTTCTTAGGTGACAAATCTAAGGACCTGTCTCAGACTGAGGTGTCAATGGAGGAGGTTTTGGAACAAATTGATAAATTAAACAGTAATAAATCACCAGGACCAGATGATATTCACCCAAGTGTTCTGAAAGAACTCAAACATGAAACTGCAGAACTATAACTGTAGTATGTAACCTATTGCTTAAACCAGCCTCTGTGCTAGATGACTGGAGGATAGCAAATGTGGTGCCAATTTTTAAAAAAGGCTCCAGTGTCTTCCCCTAACCACTGAGCCACTTTTTCTCTTCAACACCTGATGTGATGTAAGGAACACGCCTCCCTATCCTGCTTTATGCCCTAGCTAGGCTGTCAATTTTCATAAGAGAAACACAAAACTCAGGCCTTAGCAACTGATGCAGGAGATCAAACCTGAAACATAGTTAGCCTTATCTATGGCTCTTATCCGCCTCTCACAGCTACCTGAGAGGCTGCCCCTTTGGCAATACTTGTATAGCTGGCGATGCCAATAGCCTCATGACTCAATATGGCAGACAAACAGCCTTTCAGTTCACTTTTAAAGTGACGGTAGGGAGGGAGTGGTCACCATAAGGCCACAGAGATTGAGGAGCTAAAGTAGGGGTTTTAGCCCAAGTGCAGTCAGAAAAGTCTCAGGTATATTACAGAATGAAAACCGCCCCAAAAACGTATTGGCCCATTCCTGTTCCTATGACCTCAGCTGAATAATGACGTAATAGTACTTTGCTTTCCATCCCAGGATCTTAGAGCACTGTACGCACTCTAATTAAACCTCACGCACCCCAGACAGCTGGCTAAATACTATCATCAGCTGGGGAAAGTGGACAAGGTGGTTAACTGACTTGATTAAAGCCACACAGCAATTCTGGAAATAGAAGATGAGTTCCCTGCTATACAGCCCTGTGCTTGAACCATTGTTCTGCACATCACACTCAAGTCCTAGCATCAATACAACCCCCCCACCCCCAGAAGCAATTAGAGTGAAGTGTTTTAGTAACACATGGGAGCAGAGATGCAAGACTTACCCATGAATAGCATGGATGGAGTGAGGTTCATAATGGTACCTTCCTTCCTGGTGACGCATGTCAATTGGCAAGGGAGCATGGAACGCTGGAAAAACGTGCTGCGGAACTGTTGAGGGGAAAAAAAAAGACTTCAAAAACTTTTCCTTCTCTTTTAAAACAATTTCAAAGGAACTAAATCTCCATGAATTTCAGAGCATGAGCAATGGAAAGACATGAGGTCTTCATGATATCAGCGCTATCATGCACCAGAGAAGTGGAATGAATAAATAATCAAAGTCATTTTGAGAAATCCTACATCTTCAACACAAAAGATCTCCAACAGTGTTTTTGACAAAGACAAGCAGCTAAGCGCTCTTTGAACTCAGGGAGATTATAGGAAGCACCAAGGAAAACTAGCCTTGTAACACAAATGAGACTCAACAGAGGTTGGCAGAATCCAGATCTGCACCATCCACAACACCGGGGATGGCAGCAGCACCTTTCCCGAATGTCTGTAGACCCAGAGTGGGGATTGGGTTGGAACTATTTACCTAAAGCGTAACAGCAAGAGCTGCACAAGTGCAATCTGTGTATACAGTCAGAGGCAGCTAAAAATGTCTATGGCTCAGGTTCTGCGAAAGGAGCCTAAATTGCTCTCACTTGTCATCATTTGCAGACCTATTTTTTATTCATTTAAGAAGCATGTTTCATCTTTGATGGAAAGATAAAGTGGCCTCGGAAGGCACAGAACACTTACACTGACTTATTAAATCCACAGACTTTAATATGTATTATTGACCCCAAGTTTACAGCATGAATATTTCTGAGAGGTGTAGGACAAACGGAAAATTCATCAAGTTATTTCTCCACACCACCCTGGACTATTCAGACTTATGCCATGTCCCTTTGTTCTAAAATTATGGAAGCCAAGAGAAATACAATCAGCAGGGTCTCAATAAATGTACCACACAGTAGTCCTTTACTAGGATGTATTATCTGGTCTATAAGGATGGTGCATTCCACATTTGTAGCTGGGATCAAATGTAAAAATAAAAGGCCAGACTGCATGTGTCTTTTACAATCGGACAAAACGTCTTGATTAAAGATTAATGAAAGTTTTCACAAGTCTTCCTCACCCTCACTCTGCAGTTTTGACATAGCACTTTTCATCACATTTTCTGTGTATCTAGAGCTTTTAAAATATTAGATTATTGTTCTAAACACCATTTTAACTAAATACTCCATTGTAACTTGCTTCCACCACCTGCAGCATTTCTGTTTTGTGCAGGAAAGCAGCATCCCAAAACAAACCTACAATTCTTCATGACTTGGCCCAAATCCTTAGCTGGTGTAAATCTGTCCGGTTCCATTGACTCCACACTCTTTTGTAAGGATGACTTAAGAGTCCCAGCTGCGATAACAATATAGCTTTGACTTCAATAGAGCTTTGTCGATTTACACCAGCTAAGGATCTGGTCCTTTAGGTTCAGCTACAGAAAATCTGCATTAAAAATCCCTATATATTTATGCCCTGGCAAATCAGGAAGGGGATCTGACGATCTTTTCTGTATTTCAATCTAGAATCCTTGAGCTCAGCACAACATGCATATCTGGATACTACATCAGCTGTGCTACCAGGAGAGGCGAGAGACTACATAAAAACAACCTTCCTGCCAACTACACTGAAAGGAGTTAAGCTAAGGTACTTGAGGTGGAAAATATTCAAGATTCCACAGCAGACTTACTTTCAGTGGTAGAGTGGAGATCTGGCACCGTGCAGTGCCCAATACAGTGGGAGCATTTTTGCAGCCTGTTTAATGTGAGGACACAGTAGGGTAACTGTTAAACCCCCAAGAAAGTAAGTAGAATAAATGTGTATCCTTTAGGATTTTCTTTTGCAGGCGAAAGATTCACCCACCCTCTTGAACAGTGTAATTTAAGTCTTTTAAATAAAGTCACTTGAGAGAAATTATCATTTTTCAGATACATCACGATCTAATGTTTTCTAAGTCAGAAATGCAGAACGATCCTGCTAATGCTGAAAAGCCACATCCAAAATGCAGCTAATGGCTTGTTACACATCAGCTATTCTCCTTTTCACGGCATGGCCACTGCAGTCAACCGTCAGGGGCTCGGGTTCATCATTCAGAGACTGTCCTGATCTCCCAGGAAACTACTGTTCCACCAGAACCTCTTCTTTGTCAAGCTTGGAAGCTACCCGGCACAGCCAGTCCTATGCTGCACAGGTTAAGTATTTGCTTGCCATGGGCTGCAGAGGGAAGATTGTCTACAGAGCTCAGTTCCCATAAGAACAATAATTGCTGCTGGATGCTGAGTTCTGTTGAATATCTGGGTTTATATGTCTTGCCTTATGACTGCCATTGACTAAAGGAGGAAGAACTCAGGGCAGCATTGATAATTTATCTGCAAGAGCATTCCTTCCCTGCCACTCATGATTTCGGGAAGGCTTTGCCTTTTTTTTTTGGGCACAGTCAACATAAAACCAATATCTGAAAAAAAATTCCTTGCCCCTGTTTCTAATTAGGCCTCAGTTTATTCATATTGAGAGGAATTTAAACATGTACCATTTTTTAGCATTTATACCTTTGCTTTATTTTTTTTTAAACCATCTCAATCAATTTAGACACTGGAGATACTAGTAAGTTTCACTTTCAAGTTCTTCACTAGCACCATCACCTTCCTTGTTTGGTTTCACCAGATGACAAAAAGGGTGGTGGGGCAGTTGTTTTCGGTGATTTTCCTTTCCAGCTCTTCACATCTGTTCTTTTTTTTTTTTTCCTGCCCACACACATTTTCTGGAGCGGCCACCAGACCTAAAAGCTACAATAGCTGGTGCTTTCCCTTTAATTCACTTCTGGATGCTTGGTCTGAAATAATGAATGGTTTTATAGGTGATCAACTACTAACTCATAAATGTCAGGCCCGCTCCCCACTTCCGCCTCTCATTTCCACCCCTCTTGAAGGGAGCAGTGAGCTGGCAACAGAAGTAGCAGCAGCGCATGCCATTTACAAAGATGAATGTTTTCACACACATGATTTAAAAAGACAATTATACTCAATTACTTCAAGTGAGCTCATGGTGATGCATTTCTAAACAGCCACTGGAGGTGCAATACGATGACTGGCACAAAAGACAGTTACTCACCTTTGTAACTGTTGTTCTTCGAGATGTGTTGCTCATATCCATTCCAGTTAGGTGTGCGCGCGCCGCATGCACGTTTGTCGGAGAAACTTTTACCCTAGCAACACTCGGTGGGCCGGCAGGTCGCCCCCTGGAGTGGCGAGGCCTAGATGGTCTATGGAACATCCATCGTCCACTGTTCGTCTCCCGGTTCCCGCTGCTTGCTAGTTTGTAACCAACATGCTAAACTCTGCCTGCTGTCATCTCCAAGTTGGCTCAAATCACACGTACCGCGATAGGGCCCAATGGCACATAGTCACCATTCCCTGACGATCCTAGCTCCTTAGAGTGGGTAACTCCCCCTTGTGGGCAGGATGCGATCTATCCCCCCAGCCCTCAGTCCTGACGAGGGGCGTCATCTGTCAGCTCAGGATGTCACCTCAAGTAACTTGCGAGCTTAAGGGGAACTTTGGTCTCTCAGGGGCTGGCGTTCCACTCAATTTCAAAATAGATGCAGGAGTCTGCTGGGTCAGGGCTTCCAGCAGCAGCTGCGATGCGTCAGCGTCTCAGTGTTTACAGCCTAGCACAACGGCCACCTACTACACAGACACACTGGAGGACATGGTCCTTCCTTTGTCCAGAGAGTCCATCCATCTGGACTTTGCATAGCCACTCGATAACATCTGTAGCATCCTTCTTCCTTGGCAGTTCGATCAGGGGTTTCCTGTCTCATGAGTGTCACCCTGCCTGATGTGATGCATTTGTGGCCAGAATGGGTTTTTTTCCCCCATAATTGGATCTGTTCGCTTACCGAACAGGAAATGCCGAGGTCTGTCTTCTAAGGTCTCTCCCCGTGGACTGATCTGTATGCTGTCCTCATCCATGGAAGGCACACCTTTATGCTTGCGCCGTTCCCCGCGGCTCATTGGGTCTGCTCAAACTTCGCGGAGCAGAGCGTCATCGATGACACATCAGCGTGTTCAGCAGCAACTACTAGCACGTTGCTTGCTGTCAATTCCTGCCAATTCCTGCCATCCACCCGACTCGACCCTCATGCCACGGGCAGACTCGCTGCCTGACTGCCTTCTTCACCTGACGGATGCTCCTTACGTGACTACAGGGGGCAGGATGCCTTCCACCTGGTCAACGTACTCGGCCAATGGAAGCGTCTTCCTACAGATGCGAAAGCGCTTCAAATCTTACTCTGCGGCGTCTCCATCCTCTATTTTGACTACCTCCGGCCTGCAACTAGCAGGGCTAGCGGTGTGTTCCGCAAGGTACATTGCAGCCCATCCTACTTCACGCAGTAAGTGTCGTTGTGTTCCGTCACACTCTATGGTTCGTGTTCCTCAAGGCTTGGAGCGCATACACTCTAGGTCCCAGACCTGGACTCAACCTGGTTTAACCGGACTTATGTCTCCTCATTCGAACGTTAGCGACCTGTCGCTGCTATCCGTCTTGAGAGAACTTCCTCGAGCATACATCACAGACGAGTCTACGAGCAGGCTCCTATGGTGTTCACCATACGTTATGTTTACAAAGACAAGGTGCCAGTACGTCACACCCGCTTTCCCCTAGGTTTCGGCTTTCATGTTAACCTAACTCACTGAGGGAACAATTGCCTCCCTGAATCCCTGAGAGTGCCTCGCTTTATGTTGAGGGACAAACACATTTTGTAACACGCCCAACTCTCGTCGCAGTAGAAAGTCCGAGGAAGGCATCCTGTTCCTCTCAAGTGGATCTCATCATGGTTCTACCAGGGCTTAGGCTGCGCTTGCTAATCGTTACTACCCACGAGATCTATGCGACAGTCTCCTGTCCTCGTCCATACATTGCTCGCATTATGTATCTGGTTCACAGTCAGAAATAATGCACCTTGCTCCACAGTATTTACATTCTGCCATTTGTCACTCGCTCCACCACCTACATAAGGCTGGGAATCACCTAACTGGAATGGATATAGCAATCACTCGAAGAAGAAAAGACGGTTATCATTTGTAACTGTGTTACTTCGAGATGTTTGCTCATTTCCATCACAACCCGCCTCCTTCCCCACGTGGAGTAGCCGGCAAGAAGACTGAGAGCGGTTGGTCGCCAGGGTAGTATATCAGCACCATAATGCAGCCGTGGCGCTACTTGCCAGGGGGCGACCTGCCGGCCCACCGAGTGTTGCTAGGTAAAAGTTCTCTCGACAAGTCATGCGGCGGCGCACCTACTGGAATGATATGAGCAAACCATCGAGAACACAGTTACAAAGGTGGTAACTGTCTTTTTGTGCATCTCGTTAAATTTTTTGGGCAACCCTTCCAAGTTTGGGGGCTGTTTAGAAATGCTCACCATGAGCTACTTGAAGTATGGATAGAATTGTCTTTTAAATCATGTGGTGTGAAAACATATCTTGAAATGGCATGCGCTTGCTGCTACTCTGTTCAGCTCACTGCTCCTTCAAGAGGGGTGGAAATGAGAGGGAAGTGGGGAGCGGGCCTGACATTTATGAGAGTAGTTGATCATCTTAACCATTCATTTTTCAGATAAGCATCGAAGTGAATTAAAGGGAAAGCACCAGCTATTGTAGTTTTAGGTTGGTGGCTCAAAATGTGGTGTGGGCAGGAAAAAAAAAAAAGACAGATGTGAGAGCTGGAAAGAAAAACGAAAACACTGCCCCACCACCTTTTTGTCATCTGGTGAAACCAAGACAGGACGGTGATGGTGCTAGTGGAAGAACTTAAAGTGAAACTTCTAGTATCTCAGTGTAAATTGATTGAGATGTTAAAAAAAAATAAAGCAAGGTATAAATGTAAAAATGGTACATTGTTTAAATTCTCTAATTGAATAAACTGAGGCTAAGTAGAAACAGGGGCAAGGAATTTTTTCAGATATTGGTTTTTGTGACGTGTGCCTAAAAAAAAAACAAAGCCTTCCGAAAATCATGATGGCAGGGAAGGATCCTCGCAGATAAATATAATGCTGCCCTGAGTCTTCTCCTTTAGTAATGGCAGTCATAAGCAAGAATTGATAAACAGATATTAGACAGAACTCAAAGATCCAGCAGCAATTATTGTTCTTATGGGAACTGAGCTCGTAGATCTCCTCTGCAGCCCATGGAAGCAAATAATTACCTGTGCGCAAGGACCGTGGCTGTGCGGGTGCTTCCAAGCTTGAAAAGAAGAGGTCTGGTGGAAAGTATTTTCGTGGAGATCAGACATCTCTGATAACGAGCCCTGACGTTGACTGCAGTGGCATGGCGTGAAAAGGAAGAATAGCGATGTGTAACAAGCATTAGCTGTCATTTTGGATGGGCTTTTCGACATTAGCGGATGTTCTGCATTTTCTGACTTAGAATTAGATTGTGATGTCTGAAAATGAATAAGTCTCCTCTCATGTACTTTATTTTAAAAGAACTTAATACATACTGTTAAGAGGGTGGGTGATCTTTCGCTGCAAAGAAATCTAAAGGATAGACAGTTTATCTACTACTTCTTTGGGGGTTTAACAGTTCCTACTGTGTCCTCAATAACAGGGCGCAAAAATGCTCACTGTATTGGACTGCACGGTCAGATTCTCACTCTACATGAAGAAGTCTGCTTGGAATCTGAATATTTCACTCAAGTAGTAGTTATCTATTTCAGTGTGTTGGCAGGAAGGTTTGTTTTTATGTAGTCTCCGCCTCTCCTGTAGCACAGCTGATGTAGTATCAGATAGGCATAGTTGTGCTGACTAAGGATCTAGATTGAAATACAGAAAGATCGTCAGATACTTCCTGATTTGCCAGGGGATAATATATAGGGATTTTTAAATGCGATTTCATGTACTGAATAAAGGACAGATTCCTTGCGTTAAATCGACAAGTCTTATTGAAGTCAAGCTATATTGTATCGCGCTGGGACTCTAAGTCTCTTACAAGATGTGGAGTCAATGGAACCGCACAGTTTACACAGCTAAGGATTTGGCCAAGCAGGAAGAATTGTAGGTTTGTTTGGGATGCCTGCTTCCTGCACAAACAGAAATGCTGCAGTGGTGAAGCAGTTACAATGGAGTATTAGTGGCATGGTGTTTAGAACAATAATCTATATATTTTAAAAGCTCTAGTACAGAAATGTTGGATAAAAGTGCTATGTCCAAAACTGCGAGTGAGGGTGAGGAGACTGTGAAACCTTTCATTAATCTTTATCAAGACGTTTTTGTCGATTGAAAGCACATCAGTTTGCTGTGTTTTACATTTGATCCAGGCTACAAATGTGGATACATCCTTATAGACCAGATAAAATCAGAAGGCTTGTGTGGTAGCATTATTGGACCGCTGATGATTTCTCTGGCTTCATAATTTTTAGAAAAAGGGACTGGCATAAGTTGAATAGTCCAGGGTGGTTTGGGAAAATAATGGTGAGATTTTACGTTTGTCTACACTCATCACAAATATTCATGCTGTAGAACTTGGGTCAATAGAATATTAAAGTCTGTGATTTAATAAGTCAGTGTAAGTCTGTCTTCGAGGCCACTTGTTTCTTCCATCACAAGGAAACGCTTCTTAATGAATAAAAATAGTCGCAATGATAGAAGTGAAGTAATTTAGGCTCCTTTCGCAGAACAGAGCATTAGACATTTTTAGCTGCTTGACTGTATACCAGATTTGCACTTGTGGCGCTCTTCTGTTAGCTTAGGTAAATAGTTCAACTCCAATCCCACTTGGGTCTACAGAATTCGAAGGTCTGCTCCATCCCGGTTTTGTGGAGGTGCAGGATCTGGATTCTGCAACCTCGTGAGTCGCAGTTGTGTTACAGAGGCTAGTTCCTTGGTGCTCTTAAATTCCCTGGTTCAAGAGGCTTAAGCTGTGTCTTTGGTAAAACCGTTGGAGATCTTTGTGTTGAAGATGTAGGCATTTCTCAAATGACTTTGCTTTATTTATGTATTCCACTTTATGGTGCATGATAGGTGATCATGAAGACCTCGTTTTCTTGCTCATGCCTGAATCATGGAGATTTGTTCTTGAATGTTTAAAAGAGAAGGAAAGTTTTGAAGTCTTTTTTTTCCCTCAACAGTTCGCAGACGTTTCCAGGTTCCTGCTCCTTGAATTGACTATGCTCACATAAGGAAGGAAGTACCTATGCTCACTCATCCTTGCTTTCATGGTAGTCTGCATCTCTGCTCCATGTGTTACCAAAACTACTCTAATTGCTTCTGGGGTGGGGGGTTTATTGATGCTAGGACTTGAGTTGGTAAGTGCCAGACAATGGTTCAAGCAGGGTGTATAGCGGGAACTCATTTCTATTTTATTCCAGAAATTTTGGCATTGTTTTGGGGTTGGCGTTAATCAAGTCATAACCAACTTCCACTTCCCCAGCTGATGATAATATTTAAGCCAGCTTTGGGTGCGTGAGGTTTAGTTAGAGTGGTACAGTCTCTGATGATCGGATGGCAGCAAAGTCTATTACGCTCATTTTTCAGGCTGAGGTCATAGGAACAGGAATGGGCAATCGTTTTTGGGGCGGTTTTCATTCTGTAATATACTTGAGACTTTTCTGACTGCTGCTAAAAACCCTACTTACTCTCAATGCCTCTGTGGCCTTGATGGTGAGCCCTCCATCCCTACGTCACTAAATAGTGAACACTGAAAGGCTGTTGTCTCTATTGAGTCATGAGGCTATGCATCGCAGCTATAAAAAAGTATCGAAAGGGGCAGCTCTCAGTACTTGGAGGCGGATAAGAGCCATAGTATAGGCTAATATGTTTCAGTTTGATTCCTGCATCAGTTGCTAAGGCCTGAGTTGTGTTCTCTTATGAAAATGAAGCCTAGTAGGGCATAAAGGCGGATAGGAGGCGTTTTCTTACTACAAGTGTTGAAGAGAAAAAGTGCTCAGTGGTTAGTGTGGAAAGACACGGAGCCTTTTTAAAAAAAATGGACACATTTGCTACTCTCGTCATCTAGCACAGAGGCTGGTTTAAGCAATAGGTTCATACTACAGTTATGTTTGCAAGTTTTCATGTTTGAGTTTCAAAACTTGGGTGAATCAATCTGTCTGGTTGATTTTAATACGTTAATTTATAATTTGTCCAAAACTCTCCATTGAACCTCATCTGAGACGTCTTAGATTTGTCACCTAAGAGAATGGCTCAGATTGGGCATGTCTCTATAACTGCAGTAAAGACCGGAATCAATAATTCATTTAGCTTTGCACAGCGCTTGTCTTTCTTTTGTGCTCTGTTAGCAATCTTGGAGTTTCATGACCCACTGATTGTGTGGCAGGTTCCTTCTTTCGAGTACTGAAAAAAATGTTGCGGTTAGTCTTTGGTCTTTGCTAGATGTTCTTCCATCTTTTCTTACTACCTTAATTATACTTTTTACACGACTTGCAGAAGTTGTGTCCGTTTCTCTTGTTTCTCACTAGGATTCGTTCCTGTTTTTAAGATGTCCTTTTGTCTCTAACATCTCTTTACTCTATTTAGGCATGGTGGAATTTTTCATCTCTAGTGTTTTTCTTATGTTTTGGGTATAATATAGTTTGACCTCTATTGGGTGTTTTTTAAAAGTTTTTCATGCAGCTTCAGGGCATTTCCCTCTTGTGACTGTCCTTTTAATTCCCTTAAACTAGCCTCTATGTTGTGTAGTTCCTTTGGAGAAGTGGTGGATCTTTGGCATTTTCCTCTAACTTATGAACAGCGTTCAGCTATAATTCACCTCTAGACAACTTGGTGACACTGGGCTAAGTCCATTGGCCTCTCCTTTGTGGGTTTAGGATTAGCTGTCGCAAGAAGCAGAGTCATTAATGCTGTTAAAAATTAATCTCGCATCGTCCTGAGTTATGTGTACCAGTCATACAGGATAGTTTTGAAATCCCCGTTATTATTGGGTTTTCTGTTCTGATGGGATTAGAGAGACTGGAGTATTCACATTCACGTACATCCTGGTCAGGGGTAGTAGTAGTTCCTACTGTTTAGGCTTATTACTCAAGATTGGGCAGATAGGCATTTTTTGACCTAGAATTATTTTATACTGGGTGTCAATACTCTGGGGATTGCTATGACTCCAATATGATTTCCCTTTTCCACAGGCCTCCCCTTCCCAACGACCAAAAGACCACATTGTCTTCACTTAGAGCTTTTGTGAGGGACTGAGGGCTGGTACCGTACAGTCTCTCTGTCTCATTTTTAGTGTTGTCCAGTTTGTCCATTTCATATCGATAGTCATTGGGGATCCAGTGTTTTGCTCCCATATTCCCGGCTTTTTTAGGGAAGCTGATATGTCAGACTCTTTAAATCAGTAAAAGTTTCATATGCGGTGACCAGCCTAAAAGCAGCTCAGAAATGACTTGTTCTTAGAATGACTACATATGTGAAAAGTTGGACATAGTTCTTTAGTCAATATCTCATCTGGTGAGGAGCCAAAATGTTGGTGTCAGCAAGTTGGATGTTCATTTACCCATCCCAGTTGCAATATATAGTAATGGCACATTCCACCAAGAGGAGACAAGTAGTCACCTGTTAGTATTTGCGTAAGAACCATGTGAACAGAACGGATGCGCAATAGCTAGCTTTTTATTTAGGATGTTCAGCTCATCACATCTAAGAGTCTCTCAGCACGAGTAGCTTTATGATAATATTTAAGGTATTGAGAGAACCTAAAAAAGAGCTGTCATAGTCTCAGAAGAGGAAATTAATCTGAACTTTGAAAATCACGTATTCATACGTTCTTTTGGAGTTTGCTTTAAAGGGCTGCTGTGGCTGGTGAAGCACTGTAGTGACAGCCACACTCTATGAAGGTTCTTATTGTGCTAGGTTCCTGCGGGTACTACCTTTTTTAGAGATAATCAGACTGGAAAAAAAATGTGGGACTCTAATTATTGCATGCTATATACGCCCCCTATAATAGGATTAGACTTAGAGCTGCTACCATTTGCTAGGCCTAGGGTGCTAACAATAGAGAATTTGCTTTCACACTCGAGTGATAACGCTTGCTTGTTGTAGGGGCAAGAGATGCGATTTATTCAGGCGTTACTGGTGAAGTTCTAAGTGGCCGTGTGTGCTGCCAGTGTCAGTGAAGAAATTATGGCTGTTTTTTGATTTATTCGCTTTTTTTCATTTTTTTCGTACTGCGCATTCAGCTCATCTCCTTGTTACGTCTACTCTTAGTCTCTTTCTAACTTGCTTTCCTATTTTTGGCCTTTTTCTCCCTTCTCTTACACTCTCTATGATCTTCCCTCTGTTTCTGCAGAGAATGTGCATTTACTTTTTCTCAGTACATGACGAATAAAGAAATGTCTGAAGCCAGACATCTAAGGTATGTGGGGTGGGTTACCCAAGCATCATGAACAATGCAACATTGTTATACATGGGTTTGCTTGACTCGGCTGGCATAGTTTTAGATCCTGTGAGTATCTATATACTGGAACTAGGAAAGAGAATATAATTTTTTTTTTAAGTAGCATATACATTTCCCTCTAGAGAAAAAATATCATAAATGCTTAGAAGAAAAATTGAGTCTCTGCGCTTTGGCTTTATGCTTAATTGTGATCGGAGCTTGAAGAGGTTCCAATTCATCAGCCATTTCTAGCTTCTACTTTTTGCTGTACAAATGTATCTAATTACATGAATTGCAACAGAATTAGATGTAGTTCTGTTGTCAGCATGGAGTCTTATTATTTGTCTGTTTTGTCAAAGGTTTGTTTCCCGATTGCTCAAAGTGACATTTGCAATCATCTTTTAGATTGTTTCATAAAGCTAAGAGAACACAGTAATTACTCATGCTGTCGGGTAGTAATCAGCAGGGTTGTGCTAGCGGGATGGGCATACGGGCAGTCATATATGCTGGGGGGGTGTTGTTTGGAGACTAAATAAAAAGTTGAAGTATAGAAGACGATGAGTAATAAAGGAGCTTGTGCATTCACATCTGGAATGCCATTATCAGTGCCAGCAGACTTCCAGATTTACCTTTTGTTGTTTGTATTTGGCTATTTCAGATCATTTCCATGTAAGAAACATGAAGAATAGTTTTGAGGTTTTCTTTGGCTTCTCCTATTTACTGAAGCTTCAGTTACTGGAATGGTTGCATAACAATTCAAGCCAAGTACCGACGTAGAATTTTGTGTGAGTCGGTTACACTTCAGCGCAAAGTAATAGTTAGTTGGTCTTTAGAATATTCATTTTCTGTTTCCCTCCCTTATTTTTGCTTGTTACATGATATACCAGCTGTGGCAATCGGAACAGTACTTGTAGACAGATGGTGCAACTGCAACCATGTGGTTTTTGGTAAGTATGGAATGCTTGGAATAATCCAGAAAAATCCTCACTTTGGTCCTTTCTGCTCCGAGATTGGAAATGTCTGACATCCTTAACTAA